>NW_027517597.1:0-41700 GCF_048772815.1 Callospermophilus lateralis | reverse complement strand
TCACCAAATTTTGTTCTTCTAGGTTGAAGCGTTCGTCTACAGTAGCAATTTTTATATTTAGGTTTCACTCTGTTCTCTCCTATATAGATAGATGAATTTGGAACTCTAAATCCAACATGGTTTGTAGTGGCTCTTTGAAACTTGACAAAATAAAGGAGTTCTCAGTTTTTTCTCTATGGTTTGTTTCCTCTTCAAGTAGCCTGGCACAAACGGTGGAAAAGCACTTTCATTTAGAGGATTGCCAAGCTTCCAAGAAATTACGAGTTTCCGAAATACCAGCAAATATATTTTCACCCAATCTTGATGATACTTGGTGTTTACGATCGATACACAAATCCCACTTGACTCACCAAATTTTGTTCTTCTATGTTGAAGCGTTCATTTTCAGTAGCAGTTTTTTTTTTAGGTTTCACTCTGTTCTCTCCTATATAGATAGCTGAATTTGGAACTCTAAATCCAATATGGTTTGTAGTAGCTCTTTGAATCTTAACAAAATAAATGAGTTCTCAGTGTTGTCTCTATGATTTGTTTCCTCTTCAAGTAGCCCTGGCATAGACTGTGGAAAAGCACTTTCATTGAGAGGGGTTGCCAAGCTTCTAAGAAATAACGAGTTTCCGAAATACCAGCAAATATTTTTTCACCCAATCTTGATGATACTTCGTGGTAGGACAAGTACACAAATCCCACTTGGCTCACTAAATTTTGTTATTCTAGGTTGAAGCATTCGTCTACAGTAGCACTTTTTAATTTTAAGTTTTACTCTGTTCTCTCCTATATAGATAGATGAATTTGGAACTCTAAATCCAACATGGTTTGTAGTAGCTCTTTGAAACTTGACAAAAAAAAGGAGTTCTCAATTTTGTCTCTATGGTTTGTTTCCTTTTCAAGTAGCCCCAGCACAGACTGTGGAAAAGCACTTTAATTGAGAGGGGTTGCCAATCTTCCAAAAAATAACGAGTTTCCGAAATACCAGGAAATATTTTTTCACCCAATCTTGATGATACTTGGTGGTAAGGACAAGTACACAAATCCCACTTGGCTCACCAAATTTTGTTCTTCTAGGTTGAAGCATTCGTCTACAGTAGCAGTTTTTATTTTAGGTTTCACTCTGTTCTCTCCTATATAGATAGATGAATTTGGAAGTCTAAATCCAATATGGTTTGTAGTAGCTATTTGAAACTTGACAAAATAAAGGAGCTTTCAGTTTTGTCTCTATGATTTGTTTCCGCTTCAAGTAGCCCTAAGCAGAGACTGTGGAAAAGCACTTTTATTGAGAGAGGTTGCCAAGCTTCCAAGAAATAACCAGTTTCCGAAATACCAGCAAATATTTTTTCACGCAATCTTGATGACACTTTGTGGTAATGATCACTAAACAAATCCCACTTGGCTCACCAAATTTTGTTCATCTAGGTTGAAGCATTCGTCTACAGTAGCACTTTATAATTTTAGGTTTTACTGTGTTCTCTCCTATATAGATAGATGAATTTGGAACTCTAAATCCAACATGGTTTGTAGTCGCTCTTTGAAACTTGACAAAGTAAAGGAGTTCTCAGTTTTGTCTCTATGTTTTTTTTCCTCTTCAAATAGCCCTGGCACAGACTGTGGAAAAGCACTTTCATTGAGAGGGGTTGCCAAGCTTCTAAGAAATTACGAGTTTCCGAAATACCAGCAAACATTTTTTCACGCAATCTTGATGACACTTGGTGGTAAGGACAAGTACACAAATCCCACTCGGGTCACCAAATTTTGTTCTTCTAGGTTGAAGCATTCGTCTACAGTAGCAGTTTTTATTTTCAGGTTTCACTCTGTTCTCTCCTATATTGATAGATGAATTTGGTACTCTAAATCCAATATGGTTTGTAGTAGCTCCTCTTTGAAACTTGACAGTGTAAGGAGGTTTTCAGTTTGTCTATGATTTGTTTCCGCTTCATGTAGCCCTAAGCAGAGACTGTGGAACAGCACTTTCATTGAGAGGGGTTGCCAAGCTTCTAAGAAATAACGAGTTTCCGAATTACCAGCAAATATTTTTTCACCCAATCTTGATGATACTTGGTGGTGAAGATCGGTACACAAATCCCACTTGACTCACCAAATTTTGTTCTTCTAGGTTGAAGCGTTTGTTTACAGTAGCAGTTTTTATTTTTAGGTTTCACTCTGTTCTCTCCTATATAAATAGATGAATTTGGAACTCTAAATCCAACATGGTTTGTAGTAGCTCTTTGAAACTTGACAAAAAAAATTAGTTCTCAGTTTTGTCTCTATGGTTTGATTCCTTTTCAAGTAGCCCTGGCACAGAATGTGGGAAAGCACTTTCATTGAGAGGGGTTGCCAATCTTCCAAAAAATAACGAGTTTCCGAAATACCAGCAAATATTTTTTCACCCAATCTTGATGATACTTGGTGGTAAGGACAAGTACACAAATCCCACTTGGCTCACCTAATTTTGTTCTTCTAGGTTGAAGCGTTCGTCTACTGTAGCACTTTTTATATTTAGGTTTCCCTCTGTTCTCTCCTATATAGATAGATGAATTTGGAACTTTAGATCCAACATGGTTTGCAGTAGCTCTTTGAAACTTGACAAAATAAAGTAGTTCTCAGTTTTGTCTCGATGTTTTTTTTTCCTCTTCAAGTAGACCTTGGCACAGACTGTGGAAAAGCACTTTCACTGAGAGCGGTTGCCATGCTTCTAAGAAATAACGAGTTTCCGAAATACCAGCAAATATTTTTTCACCGAATCTTGCAGATACTAGGTGCTAATGATCCGTACACAAATCACACTTGGCTCACCAAATTTTGTTCTTCTAGGTTGAAGCGTTCGTTTACAGTAGCAGTTTTCATTTTTAGGTTGCACTCTGTTCTCTGCTATATAGATAGATGAATTTTGAACTCTAAATCCAATATCATTTGTAGTAGTTCTTTGGAACTTGACAAAATAAAGGAGTTCTCAGTTTTGTCTCTATAATTTTTTTTCCGCTTCTAGTAACAATAAGCAGAGACTGTGGAAAAGCACTTTCATTGAGAGGGGTTGCCAAGCTTCCAAGAAATTACGAGTTTCCGAAATACCAGCAAATATTTTCGCACCCAATCTTGATGATGCTTGGTGGTAATGATCGGTACACAAATCCCACTTGGCTCACCAAATTTTGTTCTGCTAGGTTGAAGCGTTCATCTACTGTAGCAGTTTTTATATTTAAGTTTCGCTCTGTTCTCTCCTATATAGACAGATGAATTTGGAACTCTAAATCCAATATCGTTTAGTAGCTCTTTGAAACTTGACAAATAAAGGAGTTCTCAGTTTTGTCTCTATGATTTGTTTCCGCTTTAAGTAGCCCTAAGCAGAGACTGTGGAAAAGGACTTTCATTGAGAGGGGTTGCCAAGCTTCCAAGAAATTACGAGTTTCCAATTTACCAGCAAATATTTTTTCACCAAATCTTGAAGATACTTGGTGCTAATGATCAGTACACAAATCGCACTTGGCTCACCAAATTTTGTTCTTCTAGGTTGAAGCGTTCGTTTACAGTAGCAGTTTTTATTTTTAGGTTTCACTCTGTTCTCTGCTATATAGATAGATGAATTTGGAACTCTAAATCCGACATGGTTTGTAGTAGCTCTTTGAAAATTGACAAAATAAAGGAGTTCTCAGTTTTGTCTCAATGGTTTGTTTCTTCTTCAAGTACCCCTAAAAACAGACTGTGGAAAAGCACTTTCATTGAGTGGGGTTGCCAAGCTTCTAAGAAATAACGAGTTTCCGAACTACCAGCAAATATTTTTTCCCCCAATCTTGATGACACTTGGTGGTAATTATAAGTACACAAATCCCACTTGGCTCACCAAATTTTGTTCTTCTAGGTTGAAGCGTTCGTCTACAGTAGAAGTTTTTATATTTAGGTTACACTCTGTTCTCTCCTATATAGATAGTTGAATTTGGAACTCTAAATACAATATGGTTTGTACTAGCTCTTTGAAACTTGAGAAAGTAAAGGAGATCTCAGTTTTGTCTCTATGATTTGTTTCCTCTTCAAGTAGCCCCAGGCACAAACGGTGGAAAAGCACTTTCATTGAGAGGGGTTGCCAAGCTTCTACGAAATAACGAGTTTCTGAAATACCAGCAATCATTTTTTCACCCAATCTTAATGATACTTGGAGGTAAGGACAAGTACACAAATCCCACGTGGCTCACCAAATTTTGTTCTTCTAGTTTGAAGTGTTCGTCTACAGTAGCAGTTTTTATGTTTAGGTTTCACTGTGTTTTCTCGTATATAGATAGATGAATTTGGAACTCTAAATCCGACATGGTTTGTAGCGGCTCTTTGAAACTTCACAAAATAAAGAAGTTCTCAGTTTTGTCTCTATGGTTTGTTTCCTCGTCAAGTACCCCTAGGAACAGACTGTGGAAAAGCACTTTCATTGAGAGGGGTTGCCAAGCTTCTAAGAAATAACGAGTTTCCGAAATACCAGCAAATATTTTCTCACGCAATCTTGATGACAATTGGTGGTAATGATCAGCACACAAATCCCACTTGGCTCACCAAATTTTCTTCTTCTAGGTTGAAGCGTTCGTCTACCGTAGCAGTTTTTATATTTAGGTTTCCCTATTTTCTCTGCTACATAGATAGATGAACTTGGAACTCTAAATCCAACATGGTTTGTAGTAGCTCTTTGAAACTTGACAAAATAAAGCAGTTTTCAGTTTTGTCTCTATGGTTTGTTTCCTCTTAAAGTAGACCTAGGCACAGAGAGTGGAAAAGCACTTTCATTGAGGGGGATTGCCAAGATTCTAAGAAATAAGGAGTTTGAAATACCAGCAAATATTTTTTCACCGAATCTTGATGATACTTGGTGGTAATGATCAGTACACAAATCCCACTTGGCTCACCAAATTTTGTTCTTCTAGGTTGAAGCGTTCGTCTACAGTGGCAGTTTTTATATTTAGGTTTCACTCTGTTCTCTGCTATATAGATAGATGAATTTGGAACTCTAAATCCAACATGGTTTGTAGTAGCTCTTTGAAACTTGACAAAATAAAAAAGTTCTCAGTTTTGTCTCTATGATTTGTATCCTCTTCAAGTAGCCCTATGCACAGACGGTGGAAAAGCACTTTCATTGAGAGGGGTTGCCAACTTCTAAGAAATAACGAGTTTCCGAAATTCCAGCAAATATTTTTTCACCCAATGTTGATGAAACTTGATGGTAATGCTCAGCACACAAATCCCACTTGGCTCACCAAATTTTGTTCTTCTAGGTTGAAGCGTTCATGTACCTTAGCAGTTTTTATATTTAGGTTTCCCTCTGTTCTCTCCTATATAGATAGATGAATTTGGAACTATAAATCCACTATGGTTTGCAGTAGCTCTTTGAAACTTTACAAAATAAAGTAGTTCTCACTTTTATGTCTATGTTTTGTTTACTCTTCAAGTAGTCCCAGGCACAGACTGTGGAAAAGCACTTTCATTGAGAGGGGTTACCAAGCTTCTAAGAAATAACGAGTTTCCGAAATACCAGCAAAATTTTTTCACCCAATATTCATGATACTTGGTGGTATTGATCGGTACACAAATCCCACTTGGCTCACCAAATTTTGTTCTGCTAGGTTGAAGCGTTCGTCTACAGTAGCAGTTTTTATATTTAGTTTCCACTCTGTTCTCTGCCTATATAGATAGATGAATTTGGAACTCTAAATCCAGCATGGTTTGTACTAGCTCTTTGAAACTTGACAAAATAAAGGAGTTCTCCGTTTTGTCTCTATGGTTTTTTTCCTCTTCAAGTAGCCCTAGGCACAGACGGTGGAAAAGCACTTTAATTGAGAGGGGTTGCCAAGCTTCTAAGAAATAACTAGTTTCCGAAATACCAGCAAATATTTTTTCACCCAATCTTGATGATACTTGTTGGTAATGATCAGTACACAAATCCCACTTGGCTCAACAAATTTTGTTCTTCTAGGTTGAAGCGTTCGTTTTTAGTAGCAGTTTTTATATTTAGGATTCACTATATTCTCTGCTATATAGATAGATGAATTTGGAACTCTAAATCCAACATGGTTTGTAGTAGCTCTTTGAATCTTGAGAGAATAAAGGAGTTCTCAGTTTTGTCTCTATGGTTTGTTTCCTATTCAAGTAGCCCTAGGCAAAGTCGGTGGAAAAGCACTCTCATTGAGAGGGTTTGCCACGCTTCTAAGAAATAACGAGTGTCCGAAATACCAGCAAATACTTTTTCACCGAATCTTGATGATACTTGATGGTAATGATCAGTACACAAATCCCACTTGGCTCACCAAATTTTGTTCTTCTAGGTTGAAGCGTTCGTCTACAGTAGCAGTTTTTATATTTAGGTTTCACTCTGTTCTCTGCTATATAGATAGATTAATTTGGAACTCTAAATCCGACATGGTTTGTAGTAAAAATTCGAAACTTGACAAAATAAAGGAGTTCTCAGTTTTGTCTCTATGGTTTGTTAACCTCTTCAAGTAGCCTAGGCACAGACTGTGGAAAAGCACTTTCATTGAGAGGGGTTGCAAAGCTTCTAAGAAATAATGAGTTTCCGAATAACCAGCAAATATTTTTTCACCCAATGTTGATGATACGTGGTGGTGAAGATCGGTACACAAATCCCACTTGGCTCACCAAATTTTGTCCTTCTTGGTTGAATCGTTCGTCAACAGTAGCAGTTTTTATATTTAGGTTTCACTCTGTTCTCTGCTATATAGATAGATGAATTCGGAACACTAAATCCAACATGGTTTGTAGTAGCTCTTTGAAACTTGACAAAATAAAGGAGTTCTCAGTTTTCTCTCTATGGTTTGTTTCCTCTTCAAGTAGCCCTAGGCACAGACTGTGGAAAAGCACTTTCATTGAGAGGGGTTGCCAAGCTTCTAAGAAATAACGAGTTTACGAAATACCAGCAAATATTTTTTCACCCAATCTTGATGATACTTGTTGGTGATGATCAATACACAAATCCCACATGGCTCACCAAATTTTGTTCTTCTAGGTTGAAGCGTTCGTCTACAGTAGCAATTTTTATATTTAGGTTTCACTCTGTTCTCTCCTATATAGATAGATGAATTTGGAACTCTAAATTCCAACATGGTTTGTAGTGCTCTTTGAAACTTGACAAAATAAAGGAGTTCTCAGTTTTTTCTCTATGGTTTGTTTCCTCTTCAAGTAGCCTGGCACAAACGGTGGAAAAGCACTTTCATTTAGAGGATTGCCAAGCTTCCAAGAAATTACGAGTTTCCGAAATACCAGCAAATATATTTTCACCCAATCTTGATGATACTTGGTGTTTACGATCGATACACAAATCCCACTTGACTCACCAAATTTTGTTCTTCTATGTTGAAGCGTTCATTTTCAGTAGCAGTTTTTATTTTTAGGTTTCACTCTGTTCTCTCCTATATAGATAGCTGAATTTGGAACTCTAAATCCAATATGGTTTTGTAGTAGCTCTTTGAATCTTAACAAAATAAATGAGTTCTCAGTGTTGTCTCTATGATTTGTTTGCTCTTCAAGTAGCCCTGGCATAGACTGTGAAAAGCACTTTCATTGAGAGGGGTTGCCAAGCTTCTAAGAAATAACGAGTTTCCGAAATACCAGCAAATATTTTTTCACCCAATCTTGATGATACTTCGTGGTAGGACAAGTACACAAATCCCACTTGGCTCACTAAATTTTGTTATTCTAGGTTGAAGCATTCGTCTACAGTAGCACTTTTAATTTTAAGTTTTACTCTGTTCTCTCCTATATAGATAGATGAATTTGGAACTCTAAATCCAACATGGTTTGTAGTAGCTCTTTGAAACTTGACAAAAAAAAGGAGTTCTCAATTTTGTCTCTATGGTTTGTTTCCTTTTCAAGTAGCCCCAGCACAGACTGTGGAAAAGCACTTTAATTGAGAGGGGTTGCCAATCTTCCAAAAAATAACGAGTTTCCGAAATACCAGGAAATATTTTTTCACCCAATCTTGATGATACTTGGTGGTAAGGACAAGTACACAAATCCCACTTGGCTCACCAAATTTTGTTCTTCTAGGTTGAAGCATTCGTCTACAGTAGCAGTTTTTATTTTAGGTTTCACTCTGTTCTCTCCTATATAGATAGATGAATTTGGAAGT
This sequence comes from Callospermophilus lateralis, assembly GCF_048772815.1. Classification (NCBI taxonomy): domain Eukaryota; kingdom Metazoa; phylum Chordata; class Mammalia; order Rodentia; family Sciuridae; genus Callospermophilus; species Callospermophilus lateralis. The sequence continues at coordinate 33,590 of NW_027517597.1, read as the reverse complement.
CTAAATCCAATATGGTTTGTAGTAGCTATTTGAAACTTGACAAAATAAAGGAGCTTTCAGTTTTGTCTCTATGATTTGTTTCCGCTTCAAGTAGCCCTAAGCAGAGACTGTGGAAAAGCACTTTTATTGAGAGAGGTTGCCAAGCTTCCAAGAAATAACCAGTTTCCGAAATACCAGCAAATATTTTTTCACGCAATCTTGATGACACTTTGTGGTAATGATCACTAAACAAATCCCACTTGGCTCACCAAATTTTGTTCATCTAGGTTGAAGCATTCGTCTACAGTAGCACTTTATACTTTTAGGTTTTACTGTGTTCTCTCCTATATAGATAGATGAATTTGGAACTCTAAATCCAACATGGTTTGTAGTCGCTCTTTGAAACTTGACAAAGTAAAGGAGTTCTCAGTTTTGTCTCTATGTTTTTTTTCCTCTTCAAATAGCCCTGGCACAGACTGTGGAAAAGCACTTTCATTGAGAGGGGTTGCCAAGCTTCTAAGAAATTACGAGTTTCCGAAATACCAGCAAACATTTTTTCACGCAATCTTGATGACACTTGGTGGTAAGGACAAGTACACAAATCCCACTCGGGTCACCAAATTTTGTTCTTCTAGGTTGAAGCATTCGTCTACAGTAGCAGTTTTTATTTTCAGGTTTCACTCTGTTCTCTCCTATATTGATAGATGAATTTGGTACTCTAAATCCAATATGGTTTGTAGTAGCTCTTTGAAACTTGACAGTGTAAAGGAGTTTTCAGTTTTGTCTCTATGATTTGTTTCCGCTTCATGTAGCCCTAAGCAGAGACTGTGGAACAGCACTTTCATTGAGAGGGGTTGCCAAGCTTCTAAGAAATAACGAGTTTCCGAATTACCAGCAAATATTTTTTCACATAATCTTGATGATACTTGGTGGTGAAGATCGGTACACAAATCCCACTTGACTCACCAAATTTTGTTCTTCTAGGTTGAAGCGTTTGTTTACAGTAGCAGTTTTTATTTTTAGGTTTCACTCTGTTCTCTCCTATATAAATAGATGAATTTGGAACTCTAAATCCAACATGGTTTGTAGTAGCTCTTTGAAACTTGACAAAAAAAATTAGTTCTCAGTTTTGTCTCTATGGTTTGATTCCTTTTCAAGTAGCCCTGGCACAGAATGTGGGAAAGCACTTTCATTGAGAGGGGTTGCCAATCTTCCAAAAAATAACGAGTTTCCGAAATACCAGCAAATATTTTTTCACCCAATCTTGATGATACTTGGTGGTAAGGACAAGTACACAAATCCCACTTGGCTCACCTAATTTTGTTCTTCTAGGTTGAAGCGTTCGTCTACTGTAGCACTTTTTATATTTAGGTTTCCCTCTGTTCTCTCCTATATAGATAGATGAATTTGGAACTTTAGATCCAACATGGTTTGCAGTAGCTCTTTGAAACTTGACAAAATAAAGTAGTTCTCAGTTTTGTCTCGATGTTTTTTTTTCCTCTTCAAGTAGACCTTGGCACAGACTGTGGAAAAGCACTTTCACTGAGAGCGGTTGCCATGCTTCTAAGAAATAACGAGTTTCCGAAATACCAGCAAATATTTTTTCACCGAATCTTGAAGATACTAGGTGCTAATGATCCGTACACAAATCACACTTGGCTCACCAAATTTTGTTCTTCTAGGTTGAAGCGTTCGTTTACAGTAGCAGTTTTCATTTTTAGGTTGCACTCTGTTCTCTGCTATATAGATAGATGAATTTTGAACTCTAAATCCAATATCATTTGTAGTAGTTCTTTGGAACTTGACAAAATAAAGGAGTTCTCAGTTTTGTCTCTATAATTTTTTTTTCCGCTTCTAGTAACAATAAGCAGAGACTGTGGAAAAGCACTTTCATTGAGAGGGGTTGCCAAGCTTCCAAGAAATTACGAGTTTCCGAAATACCAGCAAATATTTTCGCACCCAATCTTGATGATGCTTGGTGGTAATGATCGGTACACAAATCCCACTTGGCTCACCAAATTTTGTTCTGCTAGGTTGAAGCGTTCATCTACTGTAGCAGTTTTTATATTTAAGTTTCGCTCTGTTCTCTCCTATATAGACAGATGAATTTGGAACTCTAAATCCAATATCGTTTAGTAGCTCTTTGAAACTTGACAAATAAAGGAGTTCTCAGTTTTGTCTCTATGATTTGTTTCCGCTTTAAGTAGCCCTAAGCAGAGACTGTGGAAAAGGACTTTCATTGAGAGGGGTTGCCAAGCTTCCAAGAAATTACGAGTTTCCAATTTACCAGCAAATATTTTTTCACCAAATCTTGAAGATACTTGGTGCTAATGATCAGTACACAAATCGCACTTGGCTCACCAAATTTTGTTCTTCTAGGTTGAAGCGTTCGTTTACAGTAGCAGTTTTTATTTTTAGGTTTCACTCTGTTCTCTGCTATATAGATAGATGAATTTGGAACTCTAAATCCGACATGGTTTGTAGTAGCTCTTTGAAAATTGACAAAATAAAGGAGTTCTCAGTTTTGTCTCAATGGTTTGTTTCTTCTTCAAGTACCCCTAAAAACAGACTGTGGAAAAGCACTTTCATTGAGTGGGGTTGCCAAGCTTCTAAGAAATAACGAGTTTCCGAACTACCAGCAAATATTTTTTCCCCCAATCTTGATGACACTTGGTGGTAATTATAAGTACACAAATCCCACTTGGCTCACCAAATTTTGTTCTTCTAGGTTGAAGCGTTCGTCTACAGTAGAAGTTTTTATATTTAGGTTACACTCTGTTCTCTCCTATATAGATAGTTGAATTTGGAACTCTAAATACAATATGGTTTGTACTAGCTCTTTGAAACTTGAGAAAGTAAAGGAGATCTCAGTTTTGTCTCTATGATTTGTTTCCTCTTCAAGTAGCCCCAGGCACAAACGGTGGAAAAGCACTTTCATTGAGAGGGGTTGCCAAGCTTCTACGAAATAACGAGTTTCTGAAATACCAGCAATCATTTTTTCACCCAATCTTAATGATACTTGGAGGTAAGGACAAGTACACAAATCCCACGTGGCTCACCAAATTTTGTTCTTCTAGTTTGAAGTGTTCGTCTACAGTAGCAGTTTTTATGTTTAGGTTTCACTGTGTTTTCTCGTATATAGATAGATGAATTTGGAACTCTAAATCCGACATGGTTTGTAGCGGCTCTTTGAAACTTCACAAAATAAAGAAGTTCTCAGTTTTGTCTCTATGGTTTGTTTCCTCGTCAAGTACCCCTAGGAACAGACTGTGGAAAAGCACTTTCATTGAGAGGGGTTGCCAAGCTTCTAAGAAATAACGAGTTTCCGAAATACCAGCAAATATTTTCTCACGCAATCTTGATGACAATTGGTGGTAATGATCAGCACACAAATCCCACTTGGCTCACCAAATTTTCTTCTTCTAGGTTGAAGCGTTCGTCTACCGTAGCAGTTTTTATATTTAGGTTTCCCTATTTTCTCTGCTACATAGATAGATGAATTTGGAACTCTAAATCCAACATGGTTTGTAGTAGCTCTTTGAAACTTGACAAAATAAAGCAGTTTTCAGTTTTGTCTCTATGGTTTGTTTCCTCTTAAAGTAGACCTAGGCACAGAGAGTGGAAAAGCACTTTCATTGAGGGGGATTGCCAAGATTCTAAGAAATAAGGAGTTTGAAATACCAGCAAATATTTTTTCACCGAATCTTGATGATACTTGGTGGTAATGATCAGTACACAAATCCCACTTGGCTCACCAAATTTTGTTCTTCTAGGTTGAAGCGTTCGTCTACAGTGGCAGTTTTTATATTTAGGTTTCACTCTGTTCTCTGCTATATAGATAGATGAATTTGGAACTCTAAATCCAACATGGTTTGTAGTAGCTCTTTGAAACTTGACAAAATAAAAAAGTTCTCAGTTTTGTCTCTATGATTTGTATCCTCTTCAAGTAGCCCTATGCACAGACGGTGGAAAAGCACTTTCATTGAGAGGGGTTGCCAACTTCTAAGAAATAACGAGTTTCCGAAATTCCAGCAAATATTTTTTCACCCAATGTTGATGAAACTTGATGGTAATGCTCAGCACACAAATCCCACTTGGCTCACCAAATTTTGTTCTTCTAGGTTGAAGCGTTCATGTACCTTAGCAGTTTTTATATTTAGGTTTCCCTCTGTTCTCTCCTATATAGATAGATGAATTTGGAACTATAAATCCACTATGGTTTGCAGTAGCTCTTTGAAACTTTACAAAATAAAGTAGTTCTCACTTTTATGTCTATGTTTTGTTTACTCTTCAAGTAGTCCCAGGCACAGACTGTGGAAAAGCACTTTCATTGAGAGGGGTTACCAAGCTTCTAAGAAATAACGAGTTTCCGAAATACCAGCAAAATTTTTTCACCCAATATTCATGATACTTGGTGGTATTGATCGGTACACAAATCCCACTTGGCTCACCAAATTTTGTTCTGCTAGGTTGAAGCGTTCGTCTACAGTAGCAGTTTTTATATTTAGTTTCCACTCTGTTCTCTGCTATATAGATAGATGAATTTGGAACTCTAAATCCAGCATGGTTTGTACTAGCTCTTTGAAACTTGACAAAATAAAGGAGTTCTCCGTTTTGTCTCTATGGTTTTTTTCCTCTTCAAGTAGCCCTAGGCACAGACGGTGGAAAAGCACTTTAATTGAGAGGGGTTGCCAAGCTTCTAAGAAATAACTAGTTTCCGAAATACCAGCAAATATTTTTTCACCCAATCTTGATGATACTTGTTGGTAATGATCAGTACACAAATCCCACTTGGCTCAACAAATTTTGTTCTTCTAGGTTGAAGCGTTCGTTTTTAGTAGCAGTTTTTATATTTAGGATTCACTATATTCTCTGCTATATAGATAGATGAATTTGGAACTCTAAATCCAACATGGTTTGTAGTAGCTCTTTGAATCTTGAGAGAATAAAGGAGTTCTCAGTTTTGTCTCTATGGTTTGTTTCCTATTCAAGTAGCCCTAGGCAAAGTCGGTGGAAAAGCACTCTCATTGAGAGGGTTTGCCACGCTTCTAAGAAATAACGAGTGTCCGAAATACCAGCAAATACTTTTTCACCGAATCTTGATGATACTTGATGGTAATGATCAGTACACAAATCCCACTTGGCTCACCAAATTTTGTTCTTCTAGGTTGAAGCGTTCGTTTACCGTAGCAGTTTTTATTTTTAGGTTTCACTCTGTTCTCTCCTATATAGATAGATGAATTTTGAACACTAAATCCAACATGGTTTCTAGTAGCTCTTTGAAACTTGACAAAATAAAGGAGTTCTCAGTTTTGTCTCTATGGATTGTTTCCTCTTCAAGTAGCCCTAGGCACTGACTGTGGAAATGCACTTTCATTGAGAGGGGTTGCCAAGCTTCTAAGAAAAAACGAGTTTCCGAAATACCAGCAAATATATTTTCACCCAATATTGATGATACTTTTTGGTAAGGAGAAGTACACAAATCCCACTTGGCTCACCAAATTTTGTTCTTCTAGTTTGAAGCGTTCGTCTTATGTTGCAGTTTATATATTTAGGTTTTCCTCTGTTCTCTCCTATATAGATAGATGAATTTGGAACACTAAATCCAACATGGTTTGCAGTAGCTCTTTGAAACTTGACAAAATAAAGTAGTTCTCAGTTTTGTCTCTATGTTTTGTTTCCTCTTCAAGTAGACCTAGGCACAGAGTGTGGAAAAGCACTTTCATTGAGTGGGGTTGCCAAGCTTCTAAGAAATAACGAGTTTCCGTAATACCAGCAAATACTTTTTCACCGAATCTTGATGATACTTGATGGTAATGATCAGTACACAAATCCCACTTGGCTCACCAAATTTTGTTCTTCTAGGTTGAAGCGTTCGTTTACAGTAGCAGTTTATATTTTTAGGTTTCACTCTGTTCTCTCCTATATAGATAGATGAATTTTGAACACTAAATCCAACATGGTTTCTAGTAGCTCTTTGAAACTTGACAAAATAAAGGAGTTCTCAGTTTTGTCTCTATGGATTGTTTCGTCTTCAAGTAGCCCTAGGCACTGACTGTGGAAATGCACTTTCATTGAGAGGGGTTGCCAAACTTCTAAGAAAAAACGAGTTTCCGAAATACCAGCAAATATATTTTCACCCAATATTGATGATACTTGGTGGTAAGGAGAAGTACACAAATCCCACTTGGCTCACCAAATTTTGTTCTTCTAGGTTGAAGCGTTCGTCTACTGTAGCAGTTTTTATATTTAGGTTTTCCTCTCTTCTCTCCTATATAGATAGATGAATTTGGATTTCTAAATCCAACATGGTTTGCAGTAGCTCTTTGAAACTTGACAAAATAAATTAGTTCTCAGTTTTGTGTCTATGTTTTGTTTCCTGTTCAAGTAGTGCTAGGCACAGACTGTGGAAAAGCAATTTCATTGAGAGGGGTTGCCAAGCTTCCAAGAAATTACGAGTTTCCAAAATACCAGCAAATATTTTTACACCAAATCTTAATGATACTTGGTGGTAATGATCGGTACAAAAATCCCACTTGGCTCACCAAATTTTCTTCTTCTAGGTTGAAGCGTTCCTCTACAGTAGCAGTTTTTATATTTAGGTTTCACTCTATTCTCTGCTATATAGATAGATGAATTTGGAACTCTAACTCCAACATGGTTTGTAGTAGCTCTTTGAAACTTGACAAAATAAAGGAGTTCTCAGTTTTGTCTGTATGATTTGTTTCCGCTTCAATTAGCCCTAAGCAGAGACTGTGGAAAAGCACTTTCATTGAGAGGGGTTGCCAAGCTTCCAAGAAATTACGAGTTTCCAAATTGCCAGCAAATATTTTTTCACCCAATCTTGTGATAATTGGTGGTAATGATCAGTACACAAATTCCACTTGGCTCCCAAATTTTTTTCTTCTAAGTTGAAGCTTTCGTGTACAGTAGCAGTATTTATATTTAGGTTTCCCTCTGTTCTCTCCTATATAGACAGATGAATTTGGAACTCTAAATCCAATATTGTTTTTAGGAGCTCTTTGAAACTTGAGAAAATAAAGGAGTTCTCAGTTTTGTCTCTATGATTTGTTTCCGCTTCAAGTAGCCCTAAGCAGAGACTGTGGAAAAGCACTTTCATTGAGAGTGGTTGCCAAGCTTCCAAGAAATTACAAGTTTCCGAAACACCAGCAACAATTTTTTCACCCAATATTCATGGTACTTTGTGGTATTGATCGGTACACAAATCCCACTTGGCTCACCAAATTTGTTCGGCTAGTTTGAAGCGTTCGTCTAATGTAGCAGTTTTTATATTAAGGTTTCCCTCTGTTCTCTCCTATATAGATAGGTGAATTTGGAACTCTAAATCCAACATGGTTTGCAGTAGCTCTTTGAAACTTGACCAAATAACGTAGTTCTCAGTTTTGTCTCTATGTTTTGTTTCCTGTTCATGTAGTCCTAGGCACAGACTGTGGAAAAGCACTTTCACTGAGAGGGGTTGCCAAGCTTCTAAGAAATAACGAGTTTCCGAAATACCAGCAAATATTTTTTCACCGAATCTTGATGATTCTTGGTGGTAATGATCAGTACACAAATCCCACGTGGCTCACCAAATTTTCTTCTTCTAGGTTGAAGCTTTCGTTTACAGTAGCAGTTTTTCTTTTTAGGTTTCACTCTGTTTTCTCCTATATAGATAGATGAATTTGGAACACTAAATCCAACATGGTGTGTAATTGCTCTTTAAAACTTGACAAAATAAAGGAGTTCTCAGTTTTGTCTCTATGGTTTGTTTTTTATTCAAATCGCGCTAGGCACAGACTGTGCAAAAGCACTTTCAATGAAAGGGGTTGCCAAGCTTTCAAGAAATTACGAGTTTCCGAAATACCAGCAAATATTTTTTCACCCAATGTTCATCATACGTTGTGGTAATGACAAGTACACAAATCCCACTTGGCTCAACAAATTTTTTCTTCTAGGTTGAAGCGTTCGTTTACAGTCGCAGTTTTTATTTTTAGGTTTCACTGTGTTCTCTCCTATATAGATAGATGAATTTGGAACTCTAAATCCAACATGGTTTGTAGTAGCTCTTTGAAACTTGACAAAATAAAGGAGTTCTCAGTTTTGTCTCTATGATTTGTTTCCGCTTCAAGCAGCCCTAAGCAGAGACTGTGGAAAAGCACTTTCATTGAGAGGGGTTGCAAAGCTTCCAAGAAATTACCAGTTTCCGAAATAACAGCAAATATTTTTTCACCCAATTTTCATGATACTTGGTGGTATTGATCGGTACACAAATCCCACTTGGCTCACCATATTTTGTTCTGCTAGGTTGAAGCGTTCGTCTACTGTAGCAGTTTTCATATTTAGGTTTCCCTCTGTTCTCTCCTATATAGATAGATGAATTTGGAACTCTAAATTCAAACATGGTTTGCAGTAGCTCTTTGAAACTTATCAAAATAAAGTAGTTCTCAGTTTTGTCTCTATGTTTTGTTACCTGTTCAAGTACTCCTAGGCACAGACTGTGGAAAAACACTTTCATTGAGAGTGGTTGCCAAGCTTCTAAGAAATAACGAGTTTCCGAAATACCATCAAATATTTTTTCACCGAATCTTGATGATACTTGGTGGTAATGATCAGTACACAAATCCCACTTGGCTCACCAAATTTTGTTCTTCTATTTTGAAGCGTTTGTTTACAGTAGCAGTTTTTATATTCAGGTTTCACTCTGTTCTCTCCTATATAGACAGATGAATTTGGAACCGTAAATCCAATATCGTTTGTAGTAGATCTTTGAAACTTGACAAAATAAAGGAGTTCCCAGTTTTGTCTCTAAGATTTGTTTCCGCTTCAAGTAGCCCTAAGCAGAGACTGTGGAAAAGCACTTTCATTGAGAGGGTTTGCCAAGCTTCCAAGAAATTACGAGTTTCCAAAATGCCAGCAAAAATTTTTACTCCCAATCTTGTGATAGTTGGTGGTAATGATCGGTACACAAATCCCACTTGGCTCACCAAATTTTCTTCTTCTAGGTTGAAGCATTCGTATACAGTATCAGTTTTTATATTTAGGTTTCACTCTATTCTCTGCTATATAGATAGATGAATTTGGAACTCTAAATCCAACATGGTTTGTATTACCTCTTTGTAACTTGAGAAAATAAAGGTGTTCTCAGTTTTGTCTCTATGGTTTGTTTCCTCTTCAAGTAGCCCTAGGCACTTACTGTGGAAATGCACTTTCATTGAGAGGGGTTGCCAAGCTTCTAAGAAATAACGAGTTTCCAAAATAACAGCAAATATTTTTTCACCCAGTCTTGATGATACTTGATGGTGATGATCGGTACACAAATCCCACTTGGCTGACCAAATTTTCTTCTTCTAGGTTGAAGCGTTCGTCTACTGTAGCAGTTTTTATATTTAGGTTTCCCTCTGTTCTCTCCTATATAGATAGATGAATTTGGATTTCTAAATACAACATGGTTTGCAGTAGCTCTTTGAAACTTGACAAAATAACGTAGTTCTCAGTTTTGTGTCTATGTTTTGTTTCCTGTTCAAGTAGTGCTAGGCACAGACTGTGGAAAAGCACTTTCATTGAGAGGGGTTGCCAAGCTTCCAAGAAATTACGAGTTTCCAAAATACCAGCAAATATTTTTTCACCGAATCTTGATGATACTTGGTGGTAATGATCAGTACACAAATCCCACTTGGCTCACCAAATTTTGTTCTTCTAGGTTGAAGCGTTTGTTTTCAGTAGCAGTTTTTATATTTAGGTTTCACTCTGTTCTCTCCTATATAGACAGATAAATTTGGAACTCTAAATCCAATATCCTTTGTAGTAGCTTTTGAAACTTGACAAAATAAAGGAGTTCTCAGTTTTGTCTCTATGATTTGCTTCCGCTTCAATTAGCCCTAAGCAGAGACTGTGGAAAAGAACTTTCATTGAGAGGGGTTGCCAAGCTTCCAAGAAATTACGAGTTTCCAAAATGCCAGCAAATATTTTTACACCCAATCTTGTGATACTTGGTGGTAATGATCGGTACACAAATCCCACTTGGCTCACCAAATTTTCTTCTTCTAGGTTGAAGCGTTCGTATACAGTATCAGTTTTTATATTTAGGTTTCACTCTATTCTCTGCTATATAGATAGATGAATTTGGAACTCTAAATCCAACATGGTTTGTAGTAGCTCTTTGAAACTTGAGAGAATAAAGGAGTTCTCAGTTTTGTCTCTATGGTTTGTTTCCTCTTCAAGTAGACCTAGGCACAGACGGTGGAAAAGCACTCTCATTGAGAGGGTTTGCCAAGCTTCTAAGAAATAACGAGTGTCCGAAATACCAGCAAATACTTTTTCACCGAATCTTCATGATACTTGGTGGTAATGATCAGTACACAAATCCCACTTGGCTCACCAAATTTTGTTCTTCTAGGTTGAAGCGTTGGTTTACAGTAGCAGTTTTTATTTTTAGGTTTCACTCTGTTCTCTCCGATATAGATAGATGAATTTGGAACACTAAATCCAACATGGTTTGTAGTAGCTCTTTGAAACTTGACAAAATAAAGGAGTTCTCAGTTTTGTCTCTATGGATTGTTTCGTCTTCAAGTAGCCCTAGGCACTGACTGTGGAAATGCACTTTCATTGAGAGGGGTTGCCAAGCTTCTAAGAAAAAACGAGTTTCCGAAATACCAGCAAATATTTTTTCACCCAATCTTGATGATACTTGGTGGTGATGATCGGTACACAAATCCCACCTGGCTCACCAAATTTTCTTCTTCTAGGGTGAAGCGTTCGTCTACAGTAGCAGTTTTTATATTTAGGTTTCACACTATTCTCTGCTATATAGATAGATGAATTTGGAACTCTAAATCCAACATGGTTTGTAGTTGCTCTTTGAAACTTGACAAAATAAAGGTGTTCTCACTTTTGTCTCTATGATTTGTTTCCGCTTCAAGTAGCCCTAAGCATAGACTGTGGAAAAGCACTTTCATTGAGAGGGGTTGCCAAGCTTCCAAGAAATTACGAGTTTCCAAAATACCAGCAAGTATTTTTTTACCCAATGTTGATGATACTTGGTGGTAATGATCAGTACACAAATCACACTTGGCTCACCAAATTTTCTTCTTCTAGGGTGAAGCGTTCGTCTACAGTAGCAGTTGTTATATTTAGGTTTCACTCTATTCTCTGCTATATAGATAGATGAATTTGGAACTCTAAATCCAACATGGTTTGTAGTAGCTCTTTGAAACTTGACAAAATAAAGTAGTTCTCAGATTTGTCTCTATGGTTTGTTTCCTCTTCATGTTGCCCTAAGCATAGACTGTGGAAAAGCATTTTCATTGAGAGGGGTTGCCAAGCTTCCAAGAAATTACGAGTTTCCCAAATACCAGCAAATATTTTTTTACCCAATGTTGATGATACTTGGTGGTAATGATGAGTACACAAATCCCACTAGGGTCACCAAATTTTGTTCTGCTAGGTTGAAACGTTCGTCTACTGTAGCAGTTTTTATATATATTTTTCCCTCTGTTCTCTGCTATATAGATAGATGAATTTGGAACTCTAAATCCAACATGGTTTGTAGTAGCTCTTTGAAACTTGGCAAAATAAAGGCGTTCTCAGTTTTGTCTCTGTGGTTTGTTTCCTCTTCAAGTAGCCGTAGGCACAGACGGTGGAAAAGCACTCTCATTGAGAATGTTTGCCAAGCTTCTAAGAAATAACGAGTGTCCCAAATACCAGCAAATATTTTTTCACCCAATGTTGATGATACTTGGTGGTAATGATCAGTACACAAATCCCACTTGGCTCACCAAATTTTGTTCTTCTACGTTGAAGCGTTCGTCTACTGTAGCAGTTTTTATATTTAGGTTTTCCTCTATTCTCTCCTATATAGATAGATGAATTTGGAACTCTAAATCCAACATGGTTTGCAGTAGCTCCTTGAAACTTGACAAAATAAAGTAGTTCTCAGTTTTGTCTCTATGTTTTGTTTCCTCTTCAAGTAGACCTAGGCACAGAGTGTGGAAAAGCACTTTCCTTGAGTGGGGTTGCCAAGCTTCTAAGAAATAACGAGTTTCTGAAATACCAGCAAATACTTTTTCACCGAATCTTCATGATACTTTTTGGTAATGATCAGTACACAAATCCCACTTGACTCACCAAATTTTGTTCTTCTATGTTGAAGGGTTCGTTTACAGTAGCAGTTTTTATTTTTAGGTTTCACTCTGTTCTCTCCGATATAGATAGATGAATTTGGAACACTAAATCCAACATGGTTTGTAGTAGCTCTTTGAAACTTGACAAAATAATGTAGATCTCCGTTTTGTCTCTATGTTTTGTTTCCTGTTCAAGTAGTCCTAGGCACTGACTGTGGAAATGCACTTTCATTGAGAGGGGTTGCCAAGCTTCTAAGAAATAACGAGTTTCTGAAACACCAGCAAATATTTTTTCACCGAATCTTGATGACACTTGGTGGTAATGATCAGTACACAAATCCAAATTGGCTCACCAAATTTTCTTCTTCAAGGTTGAAGCGTTTGTTTTCAGTAGCAGTTTTTATATTTAGGTTTCACTCTGTTCTCTCCTATATAGACAGATGAATTTGGAACTCTAAATTGAATATCCTTTGTAGTAGCTCTTTGAAACTTGACAAAATAAAGGAGTTCTCAATTTTGTCTCTATGATTTTTTTCCACTTCAAGTAGCCATAAGCAGAGACTGTGGAAAAGCACTTTCATTGAGAGGGGTTGCCAAGCTTCCAAGAAATTACGAGTTTCCAAAATGCCAGCAAATATTTTTACACCCAATCTTGTGATACATGGTGGTAATGATCAGTACACAAATCCCACTTGGCTCACCAAATTTTCTTCTTCTAGGTTGAAGCGTTCGTATACAGTATCAGTTTTTATATTTAGGTTTCACATAATTCTCTGCTATATAGATAGATGAATTTGGAACTCTAAATCCAACATGGTTTGTAGTAGCTCTTTGAAACTTGAGAAAATAAAGGAGTTCTCAGTTTTGTCTCTATGGTTTGTTTCCTCTTCAGGTAGCCCTAGGCACAGACGGTGGAAAAGCACTCTCATTGAGAGGGTTTGCCAAGCTTCCAAGAAATTACGAGTTTTCGAAATACCAGCAAATATTTTTTTACCCAATGTTGATGACACTTGGTGGTAATGATCAGTACACAAATCCCACTTGGCTCAACAAATTTTGTTCTTCTAGGTGGAAGCGTTCGTCTACAGTAGCAATTTTTATATTTAGGTTTCACTCTGTTCTCTCCTACATAGATAGATGAATTTGGAACTCTAAATCCAACATGGTTTGTAGTAGCTCTTTCAAACTTGACAAAATAAAGGAGTTCTCAGTTTTGTCTCTATGATTTGTTTCCTCTTCAAGTAGCCCTAAGCAGTGACTGTTGAAAAGGACTTTCCTTGAGAAGGGTTGCCAAGGTTCCAACAAAATACGAGTTTCCGAAATACCAGCAAATATATTTTCACCAAACTTGATGATACTTGGTGGTGAAGATCGGTACACAAATCCCACTTGGCTCACCAAATTTTGTTCTTCTTGGTTGAAGCGATCTTCTACAGTAGCAGTTTTTATATTTAGGTTTCACTCTGTTCTCTCCTATATAGATAGATGAATTTGGAACTCTAAATCCAATATGGTTTGTAGTAGCTATTTGAAACTTGACAAAATAAAGGAGCTCTCAGTTTTGTCTCTATCATTTATTCCGCTTCATGAAGCCCTAAGCAGAGTCTGTGGAAAAGCACTTTCATTGAGAGAGGTTGCCAAGCTTCCAAGAAATAACGAGTTTCCGAAATACCAGCAAATATTTTTCCCCGCAATTTTGATGACACTTGGTGGTAATGATCACTACACAAATCCCACTTGGTTCACCAAATTTTATTCTTCTAGATTGAAGCGTTCGTCTACAGTAGCAGTTTTCATATTTAGGTTTCACTCTGTTCTCTCCTATATAAATAGATGAATTTGGACTCTAAATCCAATATGGTTTGTAGTAGCTCTTTGAAAATTGACAAAGTAAAGGAGTTCTCAGAGTTGTCTCTATGATTTGTTTCCGCTTCATGGAGCCCTAAGCAGAGACTGTGGACAAGCACTTTCATTGAAAGGGGTTGCCAAGCTTCCAAGAAATTAAGAGTTTCCGAAATACCAGCAAATATTTTGTCACCCAATGTTGATGATACGTGGTGATAATGATCAGTACACAAGTCCCACTTGGCTCACCAAATTTTGTTCTTCTAGTTTGAAGCGTTCGTGTACAGTAGCAGTTTTTATTATTATTTTTCACTCTGTTCTCTCCTATATAGATAGATGAATTTTATCTCAAAATCCAACATGGTTTGTAGTAGCCCTTTGAAACTTGACAAAAAAAAGGAGTTCTCAATTTTGTCTCTTTGATTTGTTTCCGCTTCAAGTAGCCCTAAGCAGTGACTGTGGAAAAGCACTTTCCTTGAGAGGGGTGGCCAAGGTTCCAACAAATTACGAGTTTCCGAAATATGAGCAAATATTTTTTCACCCAATCATGATTATACTTGGTGGTAATGATCAGTTCACAAATCCCACTTGGATCACCAAATTTTGTTCTTCTAGGTTGAAGCGTTCGTCTACAGTAGCAGTTTTTATGTTTAGGTTTCACTCTGTTCTCTGCTACATAGATAGATGAATTTGGAAATCTAAATCCAACATGGTTTGTAGTGGCTCTTTGAAAATTCACAAAATAAAGGAGTTCTCTGTTTTGTCTCTATGGTTTGTTTCCTCTTCAAGTAGCCGTAGGCACAGACGGTGGATACGCACTTTCATTGAGAGGGGTTGTTAAGCTTCCAAGAAATTACGAGTTTCCGAAATACCAGCAAATATTTTTTCACCCAATCTTGATGATACTTGGTGTTTATGATCAGTACACAAATCCCACTTGACTCACCAAATTTTGTTCTTCTAGGTTGAAGCGTTCGTTTTCAGTAGCAGTTTTTTTTTTAGGTTTCACTCTCTTCTCTCCAATATAAATAGATGAATTTGGAACTCTAAATCCAACAGGGTTTGTAGTAGCTCTTTGAAACTTGAAAAAATAAAGGAGTTCTCAGTTTTGTCTCTATGGTTTGTTTCCTCTTCAAGTAGCCGTGGCATAGACTGTGGAAAAGCACTTTCATTGAGAGGGGTTGCCAAGAATCTAAGAAATAACGAGTTTCCGAAATACCAGCAAATATTTTTTCACCCAATCTTGATGATACTTGGTGGTAAGGACAAGTACACAAATCCCACTTGGCTCACCAAATTTTGTTCTTCTAGGTTGAAGCGTTCCTCTACAGTAGCATTTTTTATTTTTAGGTTTCACTCTGTTCTCTCCTATATAGATAGATGAATTTGGAACTCTAAATCCAACATGGTTTGTAGTAGCTCTTTGAAACTTGACAAAGTAAAGGAGTTCTCAGTTTTGTCTCTATGGTTTGTTTCCTCTTCAAATAGCCCTGGCACAAACTGTGGAAAAGCACTTTCATTGAGAGGGGTTGCCAAGCTTCCAAGAAATTACGAGTTTCCCAAATACCAGCAAATATTTTTTCACTCAATCTTGATGATACTTGGTGGTGAAGATCGGTACACAAATCCCACTTGGCTCACCAAATTTTGTTCTTCTAGGTTGAAGCGTTCGTTTACAGTACCAGTTTTTATATTTATTTTTCACTCTGTTCTCTCCTATATAGATAGATGAATTTGGAACTCTAAATCCAATATGGTTTGTAGTAGCTCTTTGAAACTTGACAAAGTAAAGGAGTTCTCAGTTTTGTCTCTATGATTTGTTTTTGCTTCATGTAGCCCTAAGCAATGACTGTGGGAAAGCAGTTTCATTGAAAGGGTTTGCCAAGCTTCCAAGAAATTATGAGTTTCCGAAATATCAGCAAATATTTTTTCACCAAATATTGATGAAACGTGGTGGTAATGACAAGTACACAAATCCCATTTGGCTCCCCAAATTTGATTCTTCAAGGTTGAAGCGTTCGTTTACAGTAGCAGTTTTCATTTTTAGGTTTCACTCTGTTCTCTCCTATATAGATAGATGAATTTGGAACACTAAATCCAACATGGTTTGTAGTAGCTCTTTGAAACTTGACAAAATAATGGAGTTCTCAGTTTTGTCTCTATGATTTGTTTCCGCTTCAAGTAGCCCTAAGCAGAGACTATGGAAAAGCACTTTCATTGAGAGGGTTTGCAAAGCTTCTAAGAGATAACGAGTTTCCGAATTACCAGCAAATATTTTTTCACCCAATGTTGATGATACGTGGTGGTGAAGATCGGTACACAAATCCCACTTGGCTCACCAAATTTTGTCTTCTAGGTTGAAGCGTTCGTCTAGAGTAGCAGTTTTTATATTTAGGTTTTACTCTGTTCTCTCCTATATAGATAGATGAATTTGGAACTCTAAATCCAATATGGTTTGTAGTAGCTATTTGAAACTTGACAAAATAAAGGAGCTTTCAGTTTTGTCTCTATGATTTGTTTCCGCTTCAAGTAGCCCTAAGCAGAGACTGTGGAAAAGCACTTTCATTGAGAGAGGTTGCCAAGCTTCCAAGAAATAACGAGTTTCCGAAATACCAGCAAATATTTTTTCACGCAATCTTGATGACACTTGGTGGTAAGGACAAGTACACAAATCCCACTTGGGTCACCAAATTTTGTTCTTCTAGGTTGAAGCATTCGTCTACAGTAGCAGTTTTTAATTTTAGGTTTTACTGTGTTCTCTCCTATATAGATAGATGAATTTGGAACTCTAAATCCAACATGGTTTGTAGTAGCTCTTTGAAACTTGACAAAGTAAAGGAGTTCTCAGTTTTGTCTCTATGGTTTGTTTCCTCTTCAAATAGCCCTGGAACAGACTTTGGAAAGCACTTTCATTGAGATTGGTTGCCAAGCTTCTAAGAAATTACGAGTTTCTGAAATACCAGCAAACATTTTTTCACGCAATCTTGATGACACTTGGTGGTAAGGACAAGTACACAAATCCCACTTGGCTCACCAAATTTTGTTCTTCTAGGTTGAAGCATTCGTCTACAGTAGCAGTTTTTATTTTTAGGTTTCACTCTGTTCTCTCCTATATAGATAGATGAATTTGGAACTCTAAATCCAATATGGTTTGTAGTAGCTCTTTAAAACGTGACAAAGTAAAGGAATTCTCAGTTTTGTCTCTATGATTTGATTCCGCTTCATGTAGCCCTAAGCAGAGACTGTGGAACAGCACTTTCATTGAGAGGGGTTGCCAAGCTTCTAAGAAATAACGAGTTTCCGAATTACCAGCAAATATTTTTTCACCCAATCTTGATGATACTTGGTGGTGAAGATCGGTACACAAATCCCACTTGACTCACCAAATTTTGTTCTTCTAGGTTGAAGCGTTCGTTTACAGTAGCAGTTTTTATTTTTAGGTTTCACTCTGTTCTCTCCTATATAAATAGATGAATTTGGAACTCTAAATCCAACATGGTTTGTAGTAGCTTTTTGAAACTTGACAAAAAAAAGGAGTTCTCAGTTTTGTCTCTATGGTTTGTTTCCTTTTCAAGTAGCCCGGGCACAGACTGTGGAAAAGCACTTTCATTGAGAGGGGTTGCCAGTCTTCCAAAAAATAACGAGTTTCCAAAATACCAGCAAATATTTTTTCACCCAATCTTGATGATACTTGGTGGTAAGGACAAGTACACAAATCCCACTTGGCTCACCAAATTTTATTCTTCTAGGTTGAAGCATTCGTCTACAGTAGCAGTTTTTATTTTTAGGTTTCACTCTGTTCTCTCCTATATAGATAGATGAATTTGGAACACTAAATCCAACATGGTTTGTAGTAGCTCTTTGAAACTTGGCAAAATAAAGGTGTTCTCAGTTTTGTCTCTATGGTTTGATTCCTCTTCAACTAGCCCTAGGCACTGACTGTGGAAAAGCACTTTGATTGAGAGGGGTTGCCAAGCTTCCAAGAAATAACAAGTTTCCGAAATACCAGCAAATAATTTTTCACGCAATCTTGATGACACTTAGTGGTAATGATCACTATACAAATCCCACTTGGCTCACCAAATTTTGTTCTTCTAGGTTGAAGCATTCGTCTACAGTAGCAGTTTTTAATTTTAGGTTTTACTCTGTTCTCTCCTATATAGATAGATGAATTTGGAACTCTAAATCCAACATGGTTTGTAGTAGCTCTTTGAAACTTGACAAAGTAAAGGAGTTCTCAGTTTTGTCTCTATGGTTTGTTTCCTCTTCAAATAGCCCTGGCACAGACTGTGGAAAAGCACTTTCATTGAGACGGGTTGCCAAGCTTCTAAGAAATTACGAGTTTCCGAAATACCAGCAAACATTTTTTCACGCAATCTTGATGACACTTTGTTGGTAAGGACAAGTACACAAATCCCACTTGGGTCACCAAATTTTGTTCTTCTAGGTTGAAGCATTCGTCTACAGTAGCAGTTTTTATTTTTAGGTTTCACTCTGTTCTCTCCTATATAGATAGATGAATTTGGAACTCTAAATCCAACATGGTTTGTAGTAGCTCTTTGAAACTTGACAAAATAAAGGAGTTCTCAGTTTTGTCTCTATGGTTTGTTTGCTCTTCAAGTAGCCCTATTCACAGACTGTGGAAAAGCACTTTCATTGAGAGGGGTTGCCAAGCTTCTGAGAAATAACGAGTTTCCGAAATACCAGCAAATATTTTTTCACCCAATCTTGATGATACTTGTTGGTGATGATCAGTACACATATCCCACTTGGCTCACCAAATTTTGTTCTTCTAGGTTGAAGCGTTCGTCTACAGTAGCAATTTTTATATTTAGGTTTCACTCTTTTCTCTCCTATATAGATAGATGAATTTGGAACTCTAAATCCAACATGGTTTGCAGTGGCTCTTTGAAACTTTACAAAATAAAGGAGATCTGAATTTTGTCTCTATGGTTTGATTCCTCTTCATGTAACCCCAGGCACACATGGTGGAAAAGCTCTTTCATTGAGAGGTGTTGCCAAGCTTCTAAGAAATTACGAGTTACCAAAATACCAGCAAATATTTTTTCACCCAATCTTGATGATACTTGGTGTTTACGATCGGTACACAAATCCCACTTGACTCACCAAATTTTGTTCTTCTAGGTTGAAGCGTTCGTTTACAGTAGCAGTTTTTATTTTTAGGTTTCACTCTGTTCTCTCCTATATAAATAGTTGAATTTGGAACTCTAAATCCAACCTGGTTTGTCGTAGCTCTTTGAAACTTGACAAAAAAAAGGAGTTCTCAGTTTTGTCTCTATGGTTTGTTTCCTTTTCAAGTAGCCCTGGCACAGACTGTGGAAAAGCACTTTCTTTGAGAGGGGTTGCCAATCTTCCAAAAAATAAAGAGTTTCCGAAATACCAGCAAATATTTTTTTACCCAATCTTGATGATACTTGGTGGTAAGGACAAGGACACAAATCCCACTTGGCTCACCAAATTTTGTTCTTCTAGGTTGAAGCATTTGTCTACAGTAGCAGTTTTTATTTTTAGGTTTCACTCTGTTATCTCCTATATAGATAGATGAATTTGGAACTCTAAATCCAATATGGTTTGTAGTAGCTCTTTGAAACGTGACAAAGTAAAGGAATTCTCAGTTTTGTCTCTATGATTTGTTTCCGCTTCATGTAGCCCTAAGCAGAGACTGTGGAAAAGCACTTTCATTGAGAGGGGTTGCCAAGCTTCTAAGAAATAACGAGTTTCCGAATTACCAGCAAATATTTTTTCACCCAATGTTGATGATACGTGGTGGTGAAGATCGGTACACAAATACCACTTAGCTCAACAAATTTGGTCCTTCTTGGTTGAAGCGTTCGTCAACAGTAGCAGTTTTATATTTAGGTTTCACTCTGTTCTCGGCTATTTAGATAGATGAATTTGGAAATCTAAATCCAACATGGTTTGTAGTAGCTATTTGAAACTTGATAAAATAAAGGAGTTCTCAGTTTTGTCTCTATGGTTTGTTTGCTCTTCAAGTAGCCCTATTCACAGACTGTGGAAAAGCACTTTCATTGAGAGGGGTGGCCAAGCTTCTGAGAAATAACGAGTTTCCGAAATACCAGCAAATATTTTTTCACCCAATCTTGATGATTCTTGTTGGTGATGATCAGTACACATATCCCACTTGGCTCACCAAATTTTGTTCTTCTAGGTTGAAGCGTTCGTCTACAGTAGCAATTTTTATATTTAGGTTTCACTCTGTTCTCTCCTATATAGATAGATGAATTTGGAACTCTAAATCCAACATGGTTTGCAGTGGCTCTTTGAAACTTTACAAAATAAAGGAGATCTGTGTTTTTTCTCTATGGTTTGATTCCTCTTCATGTAGCCCCAGGCACACACGGTGGAAAAGCTCTTTCATTGAGAGGTGTTGCCAAGCTTCTAGGAAATTACGAGTTTCCAAAATACCAGCAAATATTTTTTCACCCAATCTTGATGATACTTGGTAATAAGGACAAGTACACAAATCCCACTTGGCTCACCAAATTTTATTCTTCTAGGTTGAAGCATTCGTCTACAGTAGCAGTTTTTATTTTTAGGTTTCACTCTGTTCTCTCCTATATAGATAGATGAATTTGGAACTCTAAATCCAACATGGTTTGTAGTAGCTCTTTGAAACTTGGCAAAATAAAGGAGTTCTCAGTTTTGTCTCTATGGTTTGATTCCTCTTCAACTAGCCCTAGGCAAAGACTGTGGAAAAGCACTTTCATTGAGAGGGGTTGCCAAGCTTCTAAGAAATAAAGAGTTTCCGAAATACCAGCAAATATTTTTTCACCCAATCTTGATGATACTTGGTGGTGAAGATCGGTACACAAATCCCACTTGGCTCACCAAATTTTGTTCTTCTAGGTTGAAGCGTTCGTCTACAGTAGCAGTTTTTATATTTAGGTTTCACTCTGTTCTCTCCTATATAGATAGATGAATTTGGAACTCTAAATCCAATATGGTTTGTAGTAGCTATTTGAAACTTGACAAAATAAAGGAGCTTTCAGTTTTGTCTCTATGATTTGTTTCCGCTTCAAGTATCCCTAAGCAGAGACTGTGGAAAAGCACTTTCATTGAGAGAGGTTGCCAAGCTTCCAAGAAATAACGAGTTTCCGAAATACCAGCAAATATTTTTTCACGCAATCTTGATGACACTTGGTGGTAAGGACAAGTACACAAATCCCACTTGGGTCACCAAATTTTGTTCTTCTAGGTTGAAGCATTCGTCTACAGTAGCAGTTTTTATTTTTAGGTTTCTCTGTGTTCTCTCCTATATAGATAGATGAATTTGGAACTCTAAATCCAAAATGGTTTGTAGTAGCTATTTGAAACTTGGAAAAATAAAGGAGTTCTCAGTTTTGTCTCTATGATTTGTTTCCGCTTCAAGTAGCCCTAAGCAGAGACTGTGGAAAAGCACTTTCATTGAGAGGGGTTGCAAAGCTTCTAAGAAATAACAAGTTTCCGAATTACCAGCAAATATTTTTTCACCCAATGTTGATGATACGTGGTGGTGAAAATCGGTACACAAATCCCACTTGGCTCACCAAATTTTGTCCTTCTTGGTTGAATCGTTCGTCAACAGTAGCAGTTTTTATTTTTAGGTTTCACTCTGTTCTCTGCTATATAGATAGATGAATTTAGAACTCTAAATCCAACATGGTTTGTAGTAGCTTTGAAACTTGACAAAATAAAGGACTTCTCAGTTTTGTCTCTATGGTTTGTTTCCTCTTCAAGTAGCCCTAGGCACAGACTGTGGAAAAGCACTTTCATTGAGAGGGATTGCCAAGCTTCTAAGAAATAACGAGTTTCCGAAATACCAGCAAATATTTTTTCACCCAGTCCTGATGATACTTGTTGGTGAAGATCGGTACACAAATCCCACATGGCTCACCAAATTTTGTTCTTGTAGGTTGAAGCGTTCGTCTACAGCAGCAATTTTTATATTTAGGTTGCACTCTGTTCTCTCCTATATAGATAGATGAATTTGGAACTCTAAATCCAACATGATTGGTAGTGGCTCTTTGAAACTTGACAAAATAAAGGAGTTCGCAGGTTTTTCTCTATGGTTTGTTTCCTCTTCAAGTAGCCCCAGGCACAAACGGTGGAAAAGCACTTTCAGTAAGAGGGGTTGCCAAGCTTCCAAGAAATTACGAGTTTCCGAAATACCAGCAAATATTTTTTCACCCAATCTTGATGATACTTGGTGGTAAGGACAAGTACACAAATCCCACTTGGCTCACCAAATTTTATTCTTCTAGGTTGAAGCATTCGTCTACAGTAGCAGTTTTTATTTTTAGGTTTCACTCTGTTCTCTCCTATATAAATAGATGAATTTGGAACTCTAAATCCAACATGGTTTGTAGTAGCTCTTTGAAACTTTACAAAAAAAAGGAGTTCTCAGTTTTGTCTCTATGGTTTGTTTCCTTCTCAAGTAGCCCTGGCACAGACTGTGGAAAAGCACTTTCATTGAGAGGGGTTGCCAATCATCCAAAAAATAACGAGTTTCCGAAATACCAGCAAATATTTTCTCACCCAATCTTGATGATACTTGGTGGTAAGGAAAAGTACACAAATCCCACTTGGCTCACCAAATTTTGTTCTTCTAGGTTGAAGCATTCGTCTACAGTAGCAGTTTTTAATTTTAGGTTTTACTCTGTTCTATGCTATATAGATAGATGAATTTGGAACTCTAAATCCAACATGGTTTGTAGCAGCTCTTTGAAACTTGACAAAATAAAGGAGATCTCAGTTTTGTCTCTATGGTTTGTTTCCTCTTCAAGTAGCCCTAGGCACCAATGGTGGAAAAGCACTTTCATTGGGAGGGGTTGCCAAGCTTCTAAGAAATAACGAGTTTCCGAAATACCAGCAAATATTTTTTCACCCAATCTTGATGATACTTGGTGGTAGGACAAGTACACAAATCCCACTTGGCTCACTAAATTTTGTTATTCTAGGTTGAAGCATTGGTCTACAGTAGCAGTTTTTAATTTTAGGTTTTACTCTGTTCTCTCCTATATAGATAGATGAATTTGGAACTCTAAATCCAACATGGTTTGTAGTAGCTCTTTGAAACTTGACAAAAAAAAGGAGTTCTCAATTTTGTCTCTATGGTTTGTTTCCTTTTCAAGTAGCCCCGGCACAGACTGTGGAAAAGCACTTTCATTGAGAGGGGTTGCCAATCTTCCAAAAAATAACGAGTTTCCGAAATACCAGCAAATATTTTTTCACCCAATCTTGATGATACTGGGTGGTAAGGACAAGTACACAAATCCCACTTGGCTCACCAAATTTTGTTCTTCTAGGTTGAAGCATTCGTCTACAGTAGCAGTTTTTATTTTTAGGTTTCACTCTGTTCTCTCCTATATAGATAGATGAATTTGGAACTCTAAATCCAATATGGTTTGTAGTAGCTCTTTGAAACGTGACAAAGTAAAGGAATTCTCAGTTTTGTCTCTATGATTTGTTTCCGCTTCATGTAGCCCTAAGCAGAGACTGTGGAAAAGCACTTTCATTGAGAGGGGTTGCCAAGCTTCTAAGAAATAACGAGTTTCCGAATTACCAGCAAATATTTTTTCACCCAATGTTGATGATACGTGGTGGTGAAGATCGGTACACAAATACCACTTAGCTCAACAAATTTGGTCCTTCTTGGTTGAAGCGTTCGTCAACAGTAGCAGTTTTATATTTAGGTTTCACTCTGTTCTCGGCTATATAGATAGATGAATTTGGAAATCTAAATCCAACATGGTTTGTAGTAGCTATTTGAAACTTGACAAAATAAAGGAGTTCTCAGTTTTGTCTCTATGGTTTGTTTCCTCTTCAAGTAGCCCTATTCACAGACTGTGGAAAAGCACTTTCATTGAGAGAGGTTGCCAAGCTTCTGAGAAATAACGAGTTTCCGAAATACCAGCAAATATTTTTTCACCCAATCTTGATGATACTTGTTGGTGATGATCAGTACACATATCCCACTTAGCTCACGAAATTTTGTTCTTCTAGGTTGAAGCGTTCGTCTACAGTAGCAATTTTTTTATTTAGGTTTCACTCTGTTCTCTCCTATATAGATAGATGAATTTGAACTCTAAATCCAACATGGTTTGCAGTGGCTCTTTGAAACTTTACAAAATAAAGGAGATCTGAGTTTTTTCTCTATGGTTTGATTCCTCTTCATATAGCCCCAGGCACACATGGTGGAAAAGCTCTTTCATTGAGAGGTGTTGCCAAGCTTCTAAGAAATTAAGAGTTTCCAAAATACCAGCAAATATTTTTTCACCCAATCTTGATGATACTTGGTGGTAAGGACAAGTACACAAATCCCACTTGGCTCACCAAATTTTATTCTTCTAGGTTGAAGCATTCGTCTACAGTAGCAGTTTTTATTTTTAGGTTTCACTCTGTTCTCTCCTATATAGATAGATGAATTTGGAACACTAAATCCAACATGGTTTGTAGTAGCTCTTTGAAACTTGGCAAAATAAAGGAGTTCTCAGTTTTGTCTCTATGGTTTGATTCCTCTTCAACTAGCCCTAGGCACAGACTGTGGAAAAGCACTTTCATTGAGAGGGGTTGCCAAGCTTCTAAGAAATAAAGAGTTTCCGAAATACCAGCAAATATTTTTTCACCCAATCTTGATGATACTTGGTGGTGAAGATCGGTACAAAAATCCCACTTGGCTCACCAAATTTTGTTCTTCTAGGTTGAAGCGTTCGTCTACAGTAGCAGTTTTTATATTTAGGTTTCACTCTGCTCTCTCCTATATAGATAGATGAATTTGGAACTCTAAATCCAATATGGTTTGTAGTAGCTATTTGAAACTTGACAAAATAAAGGAGCTTTCAGTTTTGTCTCTATGATTTGTTTCCGCTTCAAGTATCCCTAAGCAGAGACTGTGGAAAAGCACTTTCATTGAGAGAGGTTGCCAAGCTTAAAAGAAATAACAAGTTTCCGAAATACCAGGAAATATTTTTTCACGCAATCTTGATGACACTTAGTGGTAATGATCACTACACAAATCCCACTTGGCTCACCAAATTTTGTTGTTCTAGGTTGAAGCATTCGTCTACAGTAGCAGTTTTTAATTTTAGGTTTTACTCTGTTCTCTCCTATATAGATAGATGAATTTGGAACTCTAAATCCAACATGGTTTGTAGTAGCTCTTTGAAACTTGACAAAATAAAGGAGTTCGCAGGTTTTTCTCTATGGTTTGTTTCCTCTTCAAGTAGCCCCAGGCACAAACGGTGGAAAAGCACTTTCAGTAAGAGGGGTTGCCAAGCTTCCAAGAAATTACGAGTTTCCGAAATACCAGCAAATATTTTTTCACCCAATCTTGATGATACTGGGTGGTAAGGACAAGTACACAAATCCCACTTGGCTCACCAAATTTTGTTCTTCTAGGTTGAAGCATTCGTCTACAGTAGCAGTTTTTATTTTTAGGTTTCACTCTGTTCTCTCCTATATAGATAGATGAATTTGGAACTCTAAATCCAATATGGTTTGTAGTAGCTCTTTGAAACGTGACAAAGTAAAGGAATTCTCAGTTTTGTCTCTATGATTTGTTTCCGCTTCATGTAGCCCTAAGCAGAGACTGTGGAAAAGCACTTTCATTGAGAGGGGTTGCCAAGCTTCTAAGAAATAACGAGTTTCCGAATTACCAGCAAATATTTTTTCACCCAATGTTGATGATACGTGGTGGTGAAGATCGGTACACAAATACCACTTAGCTCAACAAATTTGGTCCTTCTTGGTTGAAGCGTTCGTCAACAGTAGCAGTTTTATATTTAGGTTTCACTCTGTTCTCGGCTATATAGATAGATGAATTTGGAAATCTAAATCCAACATGGTTTGTAGTAGCTATTTGAAACTTGACAAAATAAAGGAGTTCTCAGTTTTGTCTCTATGGTTTGTTTCCTCTTCAAGTAGCCCTATTCACAGACTGTGGAAAAGCACTTTCATTGAGAGGGGTTGCCAAGCTTCTGAGAAATAACGAGTTTCCGAAATACCAGCAAATATTTTTTCACCCAATCTTGATGATACTTGTTGGTGATGATCAGTACACATATCCCACTTGGCTCACCAAATTTTGTTCTTCTAGGTTGAAGCGTTCGTGTACAGTAGCAATTTTTATATTTAGGTTTCACTCTGTTCTCTCCTATATAGATAGATGAATTTGGAACTCTAAATCCAACATGGTTTGCAGTGGCTCTTTGAAACTTTACAAAATAAAGGAGATCTGAGTTTTTTCTTTATGGTTTGATTCCTCTTCATATGGCCCCAGGCACACATGGTGGAAAAGCTCTTTCATTGAGAGGTGTTGCCAAGCTTCTAAGAAATTAAGAGTTTCCAAAATACCAGCAAATATTTTTTCACCCAATCTTGATGATACTTGAAGGTAAGGACAAGTACACAAATCCCACCTGGCTCACCAAATTTTATTCTTCTAGGTTGAAGCATTCGTCTACAGTACCAGTTTTTATTTTTAGGTTTCACTCTGTTCTCTCCTATATAGATAGATGAATTTGGAACACTAAATCCAACATGGTTTGTAGTAGCTCTTTGAAACTTGGCAAAATAAAGGAGTTCTCAGTTTTGTCTCTATGGTTTGATTCCTCTTCAACTAGCCCTAGGCAAAGACTGTGGAAAAGCACTTTCATTGAGAGGGGTTGCCAAGCTTCTAAGAAATAAAGAGTTTCCGAAATACCAGCAAATATTTTTTCACCCAATCTTGATGATACTTGGTGGTGAAGATCGGTACAAAAATCCCACTTGGCTCACCAAATTTTGTTCTTCTAGGTTGAAGCGTTCGTCTACAGTAGCAGTTTTTATATTTAGGTTTCACTCTGTTCTCTCCTATATAGATAGATGAATTTGGAACTCTAAATCCAATATGGTTTGTAGTAGCTATTTGAAACTTGACAAAATAAAGGAGCTTTCAGTTTTGTCTCTATGATTTGTTTCCGCTTCAAGTATCCCTAAGCAGAGACTGTGGAAAAGCACTTTCATTGAGAGAGGTTGCCAAGCTTCCAAGAAATAACGAGTTTCCGAAATACCAGCAAATATTTTTTCACGCAATCTTGATGACACTTGGTGGTAAGGACAAGTACACAAATCCCACTTGGGTCACCAAATTTTGTTCTTCTAGGTTGAAGCGTTCGTCTACAGTAGCAGTTTTTATATTTAGGTTTCACTCTGTTCTCTCCTATATAGATAGATGAATTTGGAACTCTAAATCCAATATGGTTTGTAGTAGCTATTTGAAACTTGACAAAATAAAGGAGCTTTCAGTTTTGTCTCTATGATTTGTTTCCGCTTCAAGTATCCCTAAGCAGAGACTGTGGAAAAGCACTTTCATTGAGAGAGGTTGCCAAGCTTCCAAGAAATAACGAGTTTCCGAAATACCAGCAAATATTTTTTCACGCAATCTTGATGACACTTGGTGGTAAGGACAAGTACACAAATCCCACTTGGGTCACCAAATTTTGTTCTTCTAGGTTGAAGCATTCGTCTACAGTAGCAGTTTTTATTTTTAGGTTTCTCTGTGTTCTCTCCTATATAGATAGATGAATTTGGAACTCTAAATCCAAAATGGTTTGTAGTAGCTATTTGAAACTTGGAAAAATAAAGGAGTTCTCAGTTTTGTCTCTATGATTTGTTTCCGCTTCAAGTAGCCCTAAGCAGAGACTGTGGAAAAGCACTTTCATTGAGAGGGGTTGCAAAGCTTCTAAGAAATAACAAGTTTCCGAATTACCAGCAAATATTTTTTCACCCAATGTTGATGATACGTGGTGGTGAAAATCGGTACACAAATCCCACTTGGCTCACCAAATTTTGTCCTTCTTGGTTGAATCGTTCGTCAACAGTAGCAGTTTTTATTTTTAGGTTTCACTCTGTTCTCTGCTATATAGATAGATGAATTTAGAACTCTAAATCCAACATGGTTTGTAGTAGCTTTGAAACTTGACAAAATAAAGGACTTCTCAGTTTTGTCTCTATGGTTTGTTTCCTCTTCAAGTAGCCCTAGGCACAGACTGTGGAAAAGCACTTTCATTGAGAGGGATTGCCAAGCTTCTAAGAAATAACGAGTTTCCGAAATACCAGCAAATATTTTTTCACCCAGTCCTGATGATACTTGTTGGTGAAGATCGGTACACAAATCCCACATGGCTCACCAAATTTTGTTCTTGTAGGTTGAAGCGTTCGTCTACAGCAGCAATTTTTATATTTAGGTTGCACTCTGTTCTCTCCTATATAGATAGATGAATTTGGAACTCTAAATCCAACATGATTGGTAGTGGCTCTTTGAAACTTGACAAAATAAAGGAGTTCGCAGGTTTTTCTCTATGGTTTGTTTCCTCTTCAAGTAGCCCCAGGCACAAACGGTGGAAAAGCACTTTCAGTAAGAGGGGTTGCCAAGCTTCCAAGAAATTACGAGTTTCCGAAATACCAGCAAATATTTTTTCACCCAATCTTGATGATACTTGGTGGTAAGGACAAGTACACAAATCCCACTTGGCTCACCAAATTTTATTCTTCTAGGTTGAAGCATTCGTCTACAGTAGCAGTTTTTATTTTTAGGTTTCACTCTGTTCTCTCCTATATAAATAGATGAATTTGGAACTCTAAATCCAACATGGTTTGTAGTAGCTCTTTGAAACTTTACAAAAAAAAGGAGTTCTCAGTTTTGTCTCTATGGTTTGTTTCCTTCTCAAGTAGCCCTGGCACAGACTGTGGAAAAGCACTTTCATTGAGAGGGGTTGCCAATCATCCAAAAAATAACGAGTTTCCGAAATACCAGCAAATATTTTCTCACCCAATCTTGATGATACTTGGTGGTAAGGAAAAGTACACAAATCCCACTTGGCTCACCAAATTTTGTTCTTCTAGGTTGAAGCATTCGTCTACAGTAGCAGTTTTTAATTTTAGGTTTTACTCTGTTCTATGCTATATAGATAGATGAATTTGGAACTCTAAATCCAACATGGTTTGTAGCAGCTCTTTGAAACTTGACAAAATAAAGGAGATCTCAGTTTTGTCTCTATGGTTTGTTTCCTCTTCAAGTAGCCCTAGGCACCAATGGTGGAAAAGCACTTTCATTGGGAGGGGTTGCCAAGCTTCTAAGAAATAACGAGTTTCCGAAATACCAGCAAATATTTTTTCACCCAATCTTGATGATACTTGGTGGTAGGACAAGTACACAAATCCCACTTGGCTCACTAAATTTTGTTATTCTAGGTTGAAGCATTGGTCTACAGTAGCAGTTTTTAATTTTAGGTTTTACTCTGTTCTCTCCTATATAGATAGATGAATTTGGAACTCTAAATCCAACATGGTTTGTAGTAGCTCTTTGAAACTTGACAAAAAAAAGGAGTTCTCAATTTTGTCTCTATGGTTTGTTTCCTTTTCAAGTAGCCCCGGCACAGACTGTGGAAAAGCACTTTCATTGAGAGGGGTTGCCAATCTTCCAAAAAATAACGAGTTTCCGAAATACCAGCAAATATTTTTTCACCCAATCTTGATGATACTGGGTGGTAAGGACAAGTACACAAATCCCACTTGGCTCACCAAATTTTGTTCTTCTAGGTTGAAGCATTCGTCTACAGTAGCAGTTTTTATTTTTAGGTTTCACTCTGTTCTCTCCTATATAGATAGATGAATTTGGAACTCTAAATCCAATATGGTTTGTAGTAGCTCTTTGAAACGTGACAAAGTAAAGGAATTCTCAGTTTTGTCTCTATGATTTGTTTCCGCTTCATGTAGCCCTAAGCAGAGACTGTGGAAAAGCACTTTCATTGAGAGGGGTTGCCAAGCTTCTAAGAAATAACGAGTTTCCGAATTACCAGCAAATATTTTTTCACCCAATGTTGATGATACGTGGTGGTGAAGATCGGTACACAAATACCACTTAGCTCAACAAATTTGGTCCTTCTTGGTTGAAGCGTTCGTCAACAGTAGCAGTTTTATATTTAGGTTTCACTCTGTTCTCGGCTATATAGATAGATGAATTTGGAAATCTAAATCCAACATGGTTTGTAGTAGCTATTTGAAACTTGACAAAATAAAGGAGTTCTCAGTTTTGTCTCTATGGTTTGTTTCCTCTTCAAGTAGCCCTATTCACAGACTGTGGAAAAGCACTTTCATTGAGAGGGGTTGCCAAGCTTCTGAGAAATAACGAGTTTCCGAAATACCAGCAAATATTTTTTCACCCAATCTTGATGATACTTGTTGGTGATGATCAGTACACATATCCCACTTAGCTCACGAAATTTTGTTCTTCTAGGTTGAAGCGTTCGTCTACAGTAGCAATTTTTTTATTTAGGTTTCACTCTGTTCTCTCCTATATAGATAGATGAATTTGAACTCTAAATCCAACATGGTTTGCAGTGGCTCTTTGAAACTTTACAAAATAAAGGAGATCTGAGTTTTTTCTCTATGGTTTGATTCCTCTTCATATAGCCCCAGGCACACATGGTGGAAAAGCTCTTTCATTGAGAGGTGTTGCCAAGCTTCTAAGAAATTAAGAGTTTCCAAAATACCAGCAAATATTTTTTCACCCAATCTTGATGATACTTGGTGGTAAGGACAAGTACACAAATCCCACTTGGCTCACCAAATTTTATTCTTCTAGGTTGAAGCATTCGTCTACAGTAGCAGTTTTTATTTTTAGGTTTCACTCTGTTCTCTCCTATATAGATAGATGAATTTGGAACACTAAATCCAACATGGTTTGTAGTAGCTCTTTGAAACTTGGCAAAATAAAGGAGTTCTCAGTTTTGTCTCTATGGTTTGATTCCTCTTCAACTAGCCCTAGGCACAGACTGTGGAAAAGCACTTTCATTGAGAGGGGTTGCCAAGCTTCTAAGAAATAAAGAGTTTCCGAAATACCAGCAAATATTTTTTCACCCAATCTTGATGATACTTGGTGGTGAAGATCGGTACAAAAATCCCACTTGGCTCACCAAATTTTGTTCTTCTAGGTTGAAGCGTTCGTCTACAGTAGCAGTTTTTATATTTAGGTTTCACTCTGCTCTCTCCTATATAGATAGATGAATTTGGAACTCTAAATCCAATATGGTTTGTAGTAGCTATTTGAAACTTGACAAAATAAAGGAGCTTTCAGTTTTGTCTCTATGATTTGTTTCCGCTTCAAGTA
Organism: Callospermophilus lateralis; assembly: GCF_048772815.1. Classification (NCBI taxonomy): domain Eukaryota; kingdom Metazoa; phylum Chordata; class Mammalia; order Rodentia; family Sciuridae; genus Callospermophilus; species Callospermophilus lateralis. The sequence continues at coordinate 2,477 of NW_027517597.1, read as the reverse complement.
TCCCTAAGCAGAGACTGTGGAAAAGCACTTTCATTGAGAGAGGTTGCCAAGCTTAAAAGAAATAACAAGTTTCCGAAATACCAGGAAATATTTTTTCACGCAATCTTGATGACACTTAGTGGTAATGATCACTACACAAATCCCACTTGGCTCACCAAATTTTGTTGTTCTAGGTTGAAGCATTCGTCTACAGTAGCAGTTTTTAATTTTAGGTTTTACTCTGTTCTCTCCTATATAGATAGATGAATTTGGAACTCTAAATCCAACATGGTTTGTAGTAGCTCTTTGAAACTTGACAAAATAAAGGAGTTCGCAGGTTTTTCTCTATGGTTTGTTTCCTCTTCAAGTAGCCCCAGGCACAAACGGTGGAAAAGCACTTTCAGTAAGAGGGGTTGCCAAGCTTCCAAGAAATTACGAGTTTCCGAAATACCAGCAAATATTTTTTCACCCAATCTTGATGATACTGGGTGGTAAGGACAAGTACACAAATCCCACTTGGCTCACCAAATTTTGTTCTTCTAGGTTGAAGCATTCGTCTACAGTAGCAGTTTTTATTTTTAGGTTTCACTCTGTTCTCTCCTATATAGATAGATGAATTTGGAACTCTAAATCCAATATGGTTTGTAGTAGCTCTTTGAAACGTGACAAAGTAAAGGAATTCTCAGTTTTGTCTCTATGATTTGTTTCCGCTTCATGTAGCCCTAAGCAGAGACTGTGGAAAAGCACTTTCATTGAGAGGGGTTGCCAAGCTTCTAAGAAATAACGAGTTTCCGAATTACCAGCAAATATTTTTTCACCCAATGTTGATGATACGTGGTGGTGAAGATCGGTACACAAATACCACTTAGCTCAACAAATTTGGTCCTTCTTGGTTGAAGCGTTCGTCAACAGTAGCAGTTTTATATTTAGGTTTCACTCTGTTCTCGGCTATATAGATAGATGAATTTGGAAATCTAAATCCAACATGGTTTGTAGTAGCTATTTGAAACTTGACAAAATAAAGGAGTTCTCAGTTTTGTCTCTATGGTTTGTTTCCTCTTCAAGTAGCCCTATTCACAGACTGTGGAAAAGCACTTTCATTGAGAGGGGTTGCCAAGCTTCTGAGAAATAACGAGTTTCCGAAATACCAGCAAATATTTTTTCACCCAATCTTGATGATACTTGTTGGTGATGATCAGTACACATATCCCACTTGGCTCACCAAATTTTGTTCTTCTAGGTTGAAGCGTTCGTGTACAGTAGCAATTTTTATATTTAGGTTTCACTCTGTTCTCTCCTATATAGATAGATGAATTTGGAACTCTAAATCCAACATGGTTTGCAGTGGCTCTTTGAAACTTTACAAAATAAAGGAGATCTGAGTTTTTTCTTTATGGTTTGATTCCTCTTCATATGGCCCCAGGCACACATGGTGGAAAAGCTCTTTCATTGAGAGGTGTTGCCAAGCTTCTAAGAAATTAAGAGTTTCCAAAATACCAGCAAATATTTTTTCACCCAATCTTGATGATACTTGAAGGTAAGGACAAGTACACAAATCCCACCTGGCTCACCAAATTTTATTCTTCTAGGTTGAAGCATTCGTCTACAGTACCAGTTTTTATTTTTAGGTTTCACTCTGTTCTCTCCTATATAGATAGATGAATTTGGAACACTAAATCCAACATGGTTTGTAGTAGCTCTTTGAAACTTGGCAAAATAAAGGAGTTCTCAGTTTTGTCTCTATGGTTTGATTCCTCTTCAACTAGCCCTAGGCAAAGACTGTGGAAAAGCACTTTCATTGAGAGGGGTTGCCAAGCTTCTAAGAAATAAAGAGTTTCCGAAATACCAGCAAATATTTTTTCACCCAATCTTGATGATACTTGGTGGTGAAGATCGGTACAAAAATCCCACTTGGCTCACCAAATTTTGTTCTTCTAGGTTGAAGCGTTCGTCTACAGTAGCAGTTTTTATATTTAGGTTTCACTCTGTTCTCTCCTATATAGATAGATGAATTTGGAACTCTAAATCCAATATGGTTTGTAGTAGCTATTTGAAACTTGACAAAATAAAGGAGCTTTCAGTTTTGTCTCTATGATTTGTTTCCGCTTCAAGTATCCCTAAGCAGAGACTGTGGAAAAGCACTTTCATTGAGAGAGGTTGCCAAGCTTCCAAGAAATAACGAGTTTCCGAAATACCAGCAAATATTTTTTCACGCAATCTTGATGACACTTGGTGGTAAGGACAAGTACACAAATCCCACTTGGGTCACCAAATTTTGTTCTTCTAGGTTGAAGCGTTCGTCTACAGTAGCAGTTTTTATATTTAGGTTTCACTCTGTTCTCTCCTATATAGATAGATGAATTTGGAACTCTAAATCCAATATGGTTTGTAGTAGCTATTTGAAACTTGACAAAATAAAGGAGCTTTCAGTTTTGTCTCTATGATTTGTTTCCGCTTCAAGTATCCCTAAGCAGAGACTGTGGAAAAGCACTTTCATT
>NW_027517596.1:0-41700 GCF_048772815.1 Callospermophilus lateralis | reverse complement strand
TTGAAAGGGATTGCCAAACTTCCAAAAACTAGAGTCTCCTGAAATCTCAACATACATTTTTTTCATCCAATCTTCATGATACTTTCAAGTAATGATCAGTACACCAATCCCACTTGGATCCCCAAGTATCGTTCTACGTTGAAGCATCCGTTTGCAGTAACAGTTTGAATTTTTAGGTTTCACTCTGTTTTCTCCTATATTGACAGATGCAGTTCGAACTCTAAATCAAACACGGTTTGTGCTAGCTTCTTGAAACTTGACACAATACAGTAGTTCTACGTTCTATCTCTAAGGTTTGTTTCCTCTTGATGTAGCCTTAAGCACAGGCTGGCGAAAAACTCATTCAATGAAAGGCGTTGTTAGGCTGCCAAAAAACTACAGTCTCCTGAAATCACAACATATATTTTTTTTCCGACCTTCCTGATACTTTCAAATAACGAACAGTACTCCAATCAAACTTGGATGTCCAAGTTTCGTTCTCCTACGTTGAAGCATCCGTTTGCAGTAACAGTTTGAATTTTTAGGTTTCACTGCGTTTTCTTCTATATTGACAGATGCAGTTAGAACTCTAAATCAAACACGGTTTGTGCTAGCTTCTTGAAACGTGACACAATACAGTAGTTCTACGTTCTATCTCTAAGGTTTGTTTCCTCTTGATGTAGCCTTAAGCACAGGCTGGCGAATAACTCATTCAATGAAAGGCGTTGTTAGGCTGCCAAAAAACTACAGTCTCCTGAAATCACAACATACATTTTTTCATCCAATCTTCATGATACTTTCAAGTAATGATCAGTACACCAATCCCACTTGGATGCCCAAGTTTCGTTCTCCTACGTTGAAGCATCCGTTTGCAGTAACAGTTTGAATTTTTAGGTTTCACTGCGTTTTCTTCTATATTGACAGATGCAGTTTCGAACTCTAAATCAAACACGGTTTGTGCTAGCTTCTTGAAACGTGACACAATACAGTACTTCTACGTTCTATCTCTAAGGTTTGTTTCCTCTTGATGTAGCCTTAAGCACAGGCTGGCGAATAACTCATTCAATGAAAGGCGTTGTTAGGCTGCCAAAAAACTACAGTCTCCTGAAATCACAACATACATTTTTTCATCCAATCTTCATGATACTTTCAAGTAATGATCAGTACACCAATCCCACTTGGATGCCCAAGTTTCGTTCTCCTACGTTGAAGCATCCGTTTGCAGTAACAGTTTGAATTTTTAGGTTTCACTGCGTTTTCTCCTATGTTGACAGATGCAGTTCGAACTCTAAATCAAACACGGTTTGTGCTAGCTTCTTGAAACTTGACACAATAGAGTAGTTCTACGTTCTATCTCTAAGGTTTGTTTCCTCTTGATGTAGCCTTAAGCACAGGCTGGCGAATAACTCATTCAATGAAAGGCGTTGTTAGGCTGCCAAAAAACTACAGTCTCCTGAAATCACAACATATATTTTTTTTCCGACCTTCCTGATACTTTCAAATAATGAGCAGTACTCCAAACAAACTTGGATGTCCAAGTTTCGTTCTCCTACGTTGAAGCATCCGTTTGCAGTAACAGTTTGAATTTTTAGGTTTCACTGCGTTTTCTTCTATATTGACAGATGCAGTTCGAACTCTAAATCAAACACGGTTTGTGCTAGCTTCTTGAAACTTGACACAATACAGTAGTTCTACGTTCTATCTCTAAGGTTTGTTTCCTCTTGATGTAGCCTTAAGCACAGGCTGGCGAATAACTCATTCAATGAAAGGCGTTGTTAGGCTGCCAAAAAACTACAGTCTCCTGAAATCACAACATACATTTTTTCATCCAATCTTCATGATACTTTCAAGTAATGATCAGTACACCAATCCCACTTGGATGCCCAAGTTTCGTTCTCCTACGTTGAAGCATCCGTTTGCAGTAACAGTTTGAATTTTTAGGTTTCACTCTGTTTTCTCCTATATTGACAGATGCAGTTCGAACTCTAAATCAAACACGGTTTGTGCTAGCTTCTTGAAACTTGACACAATACAGTAGTTCTACGTTCTATCTCTAAGGTTTGTTTCCTCTTGATGTAGCCTTAAGCACAGGCTGGCGAATAACTCATTCAATGAAAGGCGTTGTTAGGCTGCCAAAAAACTACAGTCTCCTGAAATCACAACATATATTTTTTTTCCGACCTTCCTGATACTTTCAAATAACGAACAGTACTCCAATCAAACTTGGATGTCCAAGTTTCGTTCTCCTACGTTGAAGCATCCGTTTGCAGTAACAGTTTGAATTTTTAGGTTTCACTGCGTTTTCTTCTATATTGACAGATGCAGTTAGAACTCTAAATCAAACACGGTTTGTGCTAGCTTCTTGAAACGTGACACAATACAGTAGTTCTACGTTCTATCTCTAAGGTTTGTTTCCTCTTGATGTAGCCTAATGCAGGGACTGGTGAATAACACTTATATTGAAAGGGGTTGCCAAACTTCCAAAAACTAGAGTCTCCTGAAATCTCAACATATATTTTTTCATCCAATCTTCATGATACTTTCAAGTAATGATCAGTACACCAATCCTACTTGGATGCCCAAGTTTCGTTCTCCTACGTTGAAGCATCCGTTTGCAGTAACAGTTTGAATTTTTAGGTTTCACTTGTTTTCTCCTATATTGACAGATGCAGGTCGAACTCTAAATCAAACACGGTTTGTGCTAGCTTCTTGAAACTTGACACAATGCAGTAGTTCTACGTTCTATCTCTAAGGTTTGTTTCCTCTTGATGTAGCCTTAAGCACAGACTGGCGAATAACTCATTCAATGAAAGGCGTTGTTAGGCTGCCAAAAAACTACAGTCTCCTGAAATCACAACATATATATTTTTTCCCACCTTCATGATACTTTCAAATGATGAGCAGTACTCCAATCAAACTTGGATGTCCAAGTTTCGTTCTCCTACGTTGAAGCATCCGTTTGCAGTAACAGTTTGAATTTTTAGGTTTCACTCTGTTTTCTTCTATATTGACAGATGCAGTTAGAACTCTAAATCAAACACGGTTTGTGCTAGCTTCTTGAAACGTGACACAATACAGTAGTTCTACGTTCTATCTCTAAGGTTTGTTTCCTCTTGATGTAGCCTTAAGCACAGGCTGGCGAATAACTCATTCAATGAAAGGCGTTGTTAGGCTGCCAAAAAACTACAGTCTCCTGAAATCACAACATACATTTTTTCATCCAATCTTCATGATACTTTCAAGTAATGATCAGTACACCAATCCCACTTGGATGCCCAAGTTTCGTTCTCCTACGTTGAAGCATCCGTTTGCAGTAACAGTTTGAATTTTTAGGTTTCACTGCGTTTTCTTCTATATTGACAGATGCAGTTCGAACTCTAAATCAAACACGGTTTGTGCTAGCTTCTTGAAACGTGACACAATACAGTAGTTCTACGTTCTATCTCTAAGGTTTGTTTCCTCTTGATGTAGCCTTAAGCACAGGCTGGCGAATAACTCATTCAATGAAAGGCGTTGTTAGGCTGCCAAAAAACTACAGTCTCCTGAAATCACAACATACATTTTTTCATCCAATCTTCATGATACTTTCAAGTAATGATCAGTACACCAATCCCACTTGGATGCCCAAGTTTCGTTCTCCTACGTTGAAGCATCCGTTTGCAGTAACAGTTTGAATTTTTAGGTTTCACTGCGTTTTCTCCTATGTTGACAGATGCAGTTCGAACTCTAAATCAAACACGGTTTGTGCTAGCTTCTTGAAACTTGACACAATAGAGTAGTTCTACGTTCTATCTCTAAGGTTTGTTTTCTCTTGATGTAGCCTTAAGCACAGGCTGGCGAATAACTCATTCAATGAAAGGCGTTGTTAGGCTGCCAAAAAACTACAGTCTCCTGAAATCACAACATATATTTTTTTTCCGACCTTCCTGATACTTTCAAATAATGAGCAGTACTCCAAACAAACTTGGATGTCCAAGTTTCGTTCTCCTACGTTGAAGCATCCGTTTGCAGTAACAGTTTGAATTTTTAGGTTTCACTGCGTTTTCTTCTATATTGACAGATGCAGTTCGAACTCTAAATCAAACACGGTTTGTGCTAGCTTCTTGAAACGTGACACAATACAGTAGTTCTACGTTCTATCTCTAAGGTTTGTTTCCTCTTGATGTAGCCTTAAGCACAGGCTGGCGAATAACTCATTCAATGAAAGGCGTTGTTAGGCTGCCAAAAAACTACAGTCTCCTGAAATCACAACATACATTTTTTCATCCAATCTTCATGATACTTTCAAGTAATGATCAGTACACCAATCCCACTTGGATGCCCAAGTTTCGTTCTCCTACGTTGAAGCATCCGTTTGCAGTAACAGTTTGAATTTTTTAGGTTTCACTCTGTTTTCTCCTATATTGACAGATGCAGTTCGAACTCTAAATCAAACACGGTTTGTGCTAGCTTCTTGAAACTTGACACAATACAGTAGTTCTACGTTCTATCTCTAAGGTTTGTTTCCTCTTGATGTAGCCTTAAGCACAGGCTGGCGAATAACTCATTCAATGAAAGGCGTTGTTAGGCTGCCAAAAAACTACAGTCTCCTGAAATCACAACATATATTTTTTTTTCCGACCTTCCTGATACTTTCAAATAATGAGCAGTACTCCAATCAAACTTGGATGTCCAAGTTTCGTTCTCCTACGTTGAAGCATCCGTTTGCAGTAACAGTTTGAATTTTTAGGTTTCACTGCGTTTTCTTCTATATTGACAGATGCAGTTAGAACTCTAAATCAAACACGGTTTGTGCTAGCTTCTTGAAACGTGACACAATACAGTAGTTCTACGTTCTATCTCTAAGGTTTGTTTCCTCTTGATGTAGCCTTAAGCACAGGCTGGCGAATAACTCATTCAATGAAAGGCGTTGTTAGGCTGCCAAAAAACTACAGTCTCCTGAAATCACAACATAATTTTTTCATCCAATCTTCATGATACTTTCAAGTAATGATCAGTACACCAATCCCACTTGGATGCCCAAGTTTCGTTCTCCTACGTTGAAGCATCCGTTTGCAGTAACAGTTTGAATTTTTAGGTTTCACTCTGTTTTCTCCTATATTGACAGATGCAGTTCGAACTCTAAATCAAACACGGTTTGTGCTAGCTTCTTGAAACTTGACACAATACAGTAGTTCTACGTTCTATCTCTAAGGTTTGTTTCCTCTTGATGTAGCCTTAAGCACAGGCTGGCGAATAACTCATTCAATGAAAGGCGTTGTTAGGCTGCCAAAAAACTACAGTCTCCTGAAATCACAACATATATTTTTTTTCCGACCTTCCTGATACTTTCAAATAATGAGCAGTACTCCAAACAAACTTGGATGTCCAAGTTTCGTTCTCCTACGTTGAAGCATCCGTTTGCAGTAACAGTTTGAATTTTTAGGTTTCACTGCGTTTTCTTCTATATTGACAGATGCAGTTCGAACTCTAAATCAAACACGGTTTGTGCTAGCTTCTTGAAACGTGACACAATACAGTAGTTCTACGTTCTATCCCTAAGGTTTGTTTCCTCTTGATGTAGCCTAATACAGGGACTCGCGAATAACACTTATATTGAAAGGGGTTGCCAAACTTCCAAAACTAGAGTCTCCTGAAATCTCAACATACATATTTTCATCCAATCTTCATGGTACTTTCAAGTAATGATCAGTACACCACTCCCACTTGATTGCCCAAGTATCGTTCTCCTACGTTGAAGCATCCGTTTGCAGTAACAGTTTGAATTTTTAGGTTTCACTGCGTTTTCTTCTATATTGACAGATGCAGTTCGAACTCTAAATCAAACACGGTTTGTGCTAGCTTCTTGAAACTTGACACAATACAGTAGTTCTACGTTCTATCTCTAAGGTTTGTTTCCTCTTGATGTAGCCTTAAGCACAGGCTGGCGAATAACTCATTCAATGAAAGGCGTTGTTAGGCTGCCAAAAAACTACAGTCTCCTGAAATCACAACATACATTTTTTCATCCAATCTTCATGATACTTTCAAGTAATGATCAGTACACCAATCCCACTTGGATGCCCAAGTTTCGTTCTCCTACGTTGAAGCATCCGTTTGCAGTAACAGTTTGAATTTTTAGGTTTCACTGCGTTTTCTCCTATATTGACAGATGCAGTTCGAACTCTAAATCAAACACGGTTTGTGCTAGCTTCTTGAAACGTGACACAATACAGTAGTTCTACGTTCTATCTCTAAGGTTTGTTTCCTCTTGATGTAGCCTTAAGCACAACTGGCGAATAACTCATTCAATGAAAGGCGTTGTTAGGCTGCCAAAAAACTACAGTCTCCTGAAATCACAACATACATTTTTTCATCCAATCTTCATGATACTTTCAAGTAATGATCAGTACACCAATCCCACTTGGATGCCCAAGTTTCGTTCAAGTTCGTCTCCTATGTTGAAGCATCCGTTTGCAGTAACAGTTTGAATTTTTAGGTTTCACTCTGTTTTCTCCTATATTGACAGATGCAGTTCGAACTCTAAATCAAAACACGGTTTGTGCTAGCTTCTTGAAACTTGACACAATACAGTAGTTCTACGTTCTATCTCTAAGGTTTGTTTCCTCTTGATGTAGCCTTAAGCACAGGCTGGCGAATAACTCATTCAATGAAAGGCGTTGTTAGGCTGCCAAAAAACTACAGTCTCCTGAAATCACAACATATATTTTTTTTCCGACCTTCCTGATACTTTCAAATAATGAGCAGTACTCCAATCAAACTTGGATGTCCAAGTTTCGTTCTCCTACGTTGAAGCATCCGTTTGCAGTAACAGTTTGAATTTTTAGGTTTCACTCTGTTTTCTTCTATATTGACAGATGCAGTTAGAACTCTAAATCAAACAGGGTTTGTGCTAGCTTCTTGAAACGTGACACAATACAGTAGTTCTACGTTCTATCTCTAAGGTTTGTTTCCTCTTGATGTAGCCTAATACAGGGACTCGCGAATAACACTTATATTGAAAGGGATTGCCAAACTTCCAAAAACTAGAGTCTCCTGAAATCTCAAGATACATTTTTTTCATCCAATCTTCATGATACTTTCAAGTAATGATCAGTACACCAATCCCACTTGGATGCCCAAGTATCGTTCTCCTACGTTGAAGCATCCGTTTGCAGTAACAGTTTGAATTTTTAGGTTTCACTCTGTTTTCTCCTATATTGACAGATGCAGTTCGAACTCTAAATCAAACACGGTTTGTGCTAGCTTCTTGAAACTTGACACAATACAGTAGTTCTACGTTCTATCTCTAAGGTTTGTTTCCTCTTGATGTAGCCGCACAGGCTGGCGAATAACTCATTCAATGAAAGGCGTTGTTAGGCTGCCAAAAAACTACAGTCTCCTGAAATCACAACATATATTTTTTTTCCGACCTTCCTGATACTTTCAAATAATGACCAGTACTCCAATCAAACTTGGATGTCCAAGTTTCGTTCTCCTACGTTGAAGCATCCGTTTGCAGTAACAGTTTGAATTTTTAGGTTTCACTGCGTTTTCTTCTATATTGACAGATGCAGTTAGAACTCTAAATCAAACACGGTTTGTGCTAGCTTCTTGAAACGTGACACAATACAGTAGTTCTACGTTCTATCTCTAAGGTTTGTTTCCTCTTGATGTAGCCTTAAGCACAGGCTGGCGAATAACTCATTCAATGAAAGGCGTTGTTAGGCTGCCAAAAAACTACAGTCTCCTGAAATCACAACATAATTTTTTCATCCAATCTTCATGATACTTTCAAGTAATGATCAGTACACCAATCCCACTTGGATGCCCAAGTTTCGTTCTCCTACGTTGAAGCATCCGTTTGCAGTAACAGTTTGAATTTTTAGGTTTCACTCTGTTTTCTCCTATATTGACAGATGCAGTTCGAACTCTAAATCAAACACGGTTTGTGCTAGCTTCTTGAAACTTGACACAATACAGTAGTTCTACGTTCTATCTCTAAGGTTTGTTTCCTCTTGATGTAGCCTTAAGCACAGGCTGGCGAATAACTCATTCAATGAAAGGCGTTGTTAGGCTGCCAAAAAACTACAGTCTCCTGAAATCACAACATACATTTTTTCATCCAATCTTCATGATACTTTCAAGTAATGATCAGTACACCAATCCCACTTGGATGCCCAAGTTTCGTTCTCCTACGTTGAAGCATCCGTTTGCAGTAACAGTTTGAATTTTTAGGTTTCACTCTGTTTTCTCCTATATTGAGAGATGCAGTTCGAACTCTAAATCAAACACGGTTTGTGCTAGCTTCTTGAAACTTGACACAATACAGTAGTTCTACGTTCTATCTCTAAGGTTTGTTTCCTCTTGATGTAGCCTTAAGCACAGGCTGGTGAATAACTCATTCAATGAAAGGCGTTGTTAGGCTGCCAAAAAACTACAGTCTCCTGAAATCACAACATATATTTTTTTTCCGACCTTCCTGATACTTTCAAATAATGAGCAGTACTCCAAACAAACTTGGATGTCCAAGTTTCGTTCTCCTACGTTGAAGCATCCGTTTGAGTAACAGTTTGAATTTTTAGGTTTCACTGCGTTTTCTTCTATATTGACAGATGCAGTTCGAACTCTAAATCAAACACGGTTTGTGCTAGTTTCTTGAAACGTGACACAATACAGTAGTTCTACGTTCTATCTCTAAGGTTTGTTTCATCTTGATGTAGCCTAATACAGGGACTCGCGAATGACACTTATATTGAAAGGGGTTGCCAAACTTCCAAAAACTAGAGTCTCCTGAAATCTCAACATACATATTTTCATCCAATCTTTATGATACTTTCAAGTAATGATCAGTACACCACTCCCACTTGGATGCCCAAGTATCGTTCTCCTACGTTGAAGCATCCGTTTGCAGTAACAGTTTGAATTTTTAGGTTTCACTCTGTTTTCTTCTATATTGACAGATGCAGTTCGAACTCTAAATCAAACACGGTTTGTGCTAGCTTCTTGAAACGTGACACAATACAGTAGTTCTACGTTCTATCTATAAGGTTTGTTTCCTCTTGATGTAGCCTTAAGCACAGGCTGGCGAATAACTCATTCAATGAAAGGCGTTGTTAGGCTGCCAAAAAACTACAGTCTCCTGAAATCACAACATACATTTTTTCATCCAATCTTCATGATACTTTCAAGTAATGATCAGTACACCAATCCCACTTGGATGCCCAAGTTTCGTTCTCCTACGTTGAAGCATCCGTTTGCAGTAACAGTTTGAATTTTTAGGTTTCACTCTGTTTTCTCCTATATTGACAGATGCAGTTCGAACTCTAAATCAAACACGGTTTGTGCTAGCTTCTTGAAACTTGACACAATACAGTAGTTCTACGTTCTATCTCTAAGGTTTGTTTCCTCTTGATGTAGCCTTAAGCACAGGCTGGCGAATAACTCATTCAATGAAAGGCGTTGTTAGGCCTGCCAAAAACTACAGTCTCCTGAAATCACAACATACATTTTTCATCCAATCTTCATGATACTTTCAAGTAATGATCAGTACACCAATCCCACTTGGATGCCCAAGTTTCGTTCTCCTACGTTGAAGCATCCGTTTGCAGTAACAGTTTGAATTTTTAGGTTTCACTCTGTTTTCTCCTATATTGAGAGATGCATTTTGTACTCTAAATCAAACACGGTTTGTGCTAGCTTCTTGAAACTTGACACAATACAGTAGTTCTACGTTCTATCTCTAAGGTTTGTTTCCTCTTGATGTAGCCTTAAGCACAGGCTGGCGAATAACTCATTCAATGAAAGGCGTTGTTAGGCTGCCAAAAAACTACAGTCTCCTGAAATCACAACATATATTTTTTTTCCGACCTTCCTGATACTTTCAAATAATGAGCAGTACTCCAAACAAACTTGGATGTCCAAGTTTCGTTCTCCTACGTTGAAGCATCCGTTTGCAGTAACAGTTTGAATTTTTAGGTTTCACTGCGTTTTCTTCTATATTGACAGATGCAGTTCGAACTCTAAATCAAACACGGTTTGTGCTAGCTTCTTGAAACGTGACACAATACAGTAGTTCTACGTTCCATCTCTAAGGTTTGTTTCCTCTTGATGTAGCCTTAAGCACAGGCTGGCGAATAACTCATTCAATGAAAGGCGTTGTTAGGCTGCCAAAAAACTACAGTCTCCTGAAATCACAACATACATTTTTTCATCCAATCTTCATGATACTTTCAAGTAATGATCAGTACACCAATCCCACTTGGATGCCCAAGTTTCGTTCTCCTACGTTGAAGCATCCGTTTGCAGTAACAGTTTGAATTTTTAGGTTTCACTGCGTTTTCTCCTATATTGACAGATGCAGTTCGAACTCTAAATCAAACACGGTTTGTGCTAGCTTCTTGAAACTTGACACAATACAGTAGTTCTACGTTCTATCTCTAAGGTTTGTTTCCTCTTGATGTAGCCTTAAGCACAGGCTGGCGAATAACTCATTCAATGAAAGGCGTTGTTAGGCTGCCAAAAAACTACAGTCTCCTGAAATCACAACATATATTTTTTTTCCGACCATCCTGATACTTTCAAATAATGAGCAGTACTCCAAACAAACTTGGATGTCCAAGTTTCGTTCTCCTACGTTGAAGCATCCGTTTGAGTAACAGTTTGAATTTTAGGTTTCACTGCGTTTTCTTCTATATTGACAGATGCAGTTCGAACTCTAAATCAAACACGGTTTGTGCTAGTTTCATGAAACTTGACACAATACAGTAGTTCTACGTTCTATCTCTAAGGTTTGTTTCATCTTGATGTAGCCTAATACAGGGACTCGCGAATAACACTTATATTGAAAGGGGTTGCCAAACTTCCAAAAACTAGAGTCTCCTGAAATCTCAACATACATATTTTCATCCAATCTTTATGATACTTTCAAGTAATGATCAGTACACCACTCCCACTTGGATGCCCAAGTATCGTTCTCCTACGTTGAAGCATCCGTTTGCAGTAACAGTTTGAATTTTTAGGTTTCACTCTGTTTTCTTCTATATTGACAGATGCAGTTCGAACTCTAAATCAAACACGGTTTGTGCTAGCTTCTTGAAACGTGACACAATACAGTAGTTCTACGTTCTATCTATAAGGTTTGTTTCCTCTTGATGTAGCCTTAAGCACAGGCTGGCGAATAACTCATTCAATGAAAGGCGTTGTTAGGCTGCCAAAAAACTACAGTCTCCTGAAATCACAACATACATTTTTCATCCAATCTTCATGATACTTTCAAGTAATGATCAGTACACCAATCCCACTTGGATGCCCAAGTTTCGTTCTCCTACGTTGAAGCATCCGTTTGCAGTAACAGTTTGAATTTTTAGGTTTCACTCTGTTTTCTCCTATATTGACAGATGCAGTTCGAACTCTAAATCAAACACGGTTTGTGCTAGCTTCTTGAAACTTGACACAATACAGTAGTTCTACGTTCTATCTCTAAGGTTTGTTTCCTCTTGATGTAGCATTAAGCACAGGCTGGCGAATAACTCATTCAATGAAAGGCGTTGTTAGGCTGCCAAAAAACTACAGTCTCCTGAAATCACAACATACATTTTTTCATCCAATCTTCATGATACTTTCAAGTAATGATCAGTACACCAATCCCACTTGGATGCCCAAGTTTCGTTCTCCTACGTTGAAGCATCCGTTTGCAGTAACAGTTTGAAATTTTAGGTTTCACTCTGTTTTCTCCTATATTGAGAGATGCAGTTTGAACTCTAAATCAAACACGGTTTGTGCTAGCTTCTTCAAACTTGACACAATACAGTAGTTCTACGTTCTATCTCTAAGGTTTGTTTCCTCTTGATGTAGCCTTAAGAACAGGCTGGCGAATAACTCATTCAATGAAAGGCGTTGTTAGGCTGCCAAAAACTACAGTCTCCTGAAATCACAACATATATTTTTTTTCCGACCTTCCTGATACTTTCAAATAATGAGCAGTACTCCAAACAAACTTGGATGTCCAAGTTTCGTTCTCCTACGTTGAAGCATCCGTTTGCAGTAACAGTTTGAATTTTTAGGTTTCACTGCGTTTTCTTCTATATTGACAGATGCAGTTCGAACTCTAAATCAAACACGGTTTGTGCTAGCTTCTTGAAACGTGACACAATACAGTAGTTCTACGTTCCATCTCTAAGGTTTGTTTCCTCTTGATGTAGCCTTAAGCACAGGCTGGCGAATAACTCATTCAATGAAAGGCGTTGTTAGGCTGCCAAAAAACTACAGTCTCCTGAAATCACAACATACATTTTTTCATCCAATCTTCATGATACTTTCAAGTAATGATCAGTACACCAATCCCACTTGGATGCCCAAGTTTCGTTCTCCTACGTTGAAGCATCCGTTTGCAGTAACAGTTTGAATTTTTAGGTTTCACTGCGTTTTCTCCTATATTGACAGATGGAGTTCGAACTCTAAATCAAACACGGTTTGTGCTAGCTTCTTGAAACGTGACACAATACAGTAGTTCTACGTTCTATCTCTAAGGTTTGTTTCCTCTTGATGTAGCCTTAAGCACAGGCTGGCGAATAACTCATTCAATGAAAGGCGTTGTTAGGCTGCCAAAAAACTACAGTCTCCTGAAATCACAACATACATTTTTTCATCCAATCTTCATGATACTTTCAAGTAATGATCAGTATACCAATCCCACTTGGATGCCCAATTTTCGTTCTCCTACGTTGAAGCATCCGTTTGCAGTAACAGTTTGAATTTTTAGGTTTCACTGCGTTTTCTCCTATATTGACAGATGCAGTTCGAACTCTAAATCAAACACGGTTTGTGCTAGCTTCTTGAAACGTGACACAATACAGTAGTTCTACGTTCTATCTCTAAGGTTTGTTTCCTCTTGATGTAGCCTTAAGCACAACTGGCGAATAACTCATTCAATGAAAGGCGTTGTTAGGCTGCCAAAAAACTACAGTCTCCTGAAATCACAACATATATTTTTTTTCCGACCTTCCTGATACTTTCAAATAATGAGCAGTACTCCAAACAAACTTGGATGTCCAAGTTTCGTTCTCCTACGTTGAAGCATCCGTTTGCAGTAACAGTTTGAATTTTTAGGTTTCACTGCGTTTTCTTCAATATTGACAGATGCAGTTCGAACTCTAAATCAAACACGGTTTGTGCTAGTTTCTTGAAACGTGACACAATACAGTAGTTCTACGTTCTATCACTAAGGTTTGTTTCATCTTGATGTAGCCTAATACAGGGACTCGCGAATAACACTTATATTGAAAGGGGTTGCCAAACTTCCAAAAACTAGAGTATCCTGAAATCACAACATACATTTTTTCATCCAATCTTCATGATACTTTCAAGTAATGATCAGTACACAAATCCCACTTGGATGCCCAAGTTTCGTTCTCCTACGTTGAAGCATCCGTTTGCAGTAACAGTTTGAATTTTTAGGTTTCACTCTGTTTTCTCCTATATTGAGAGATGCAGTTTGTACTCTAAATCAAACACGGTTTGTGCTAGCTTCTTGAAACTTGACACAATACAGTAGTTCTACGTTCTATCTCTAAGGTTTGTTTCCTCTTGATGTAGCCTTAAGCACAGGCTGGCGAATAACTCATTCAATGAAAGGCGTTGTTAGGCTGCCAAAAAACTACAGTCTCCTGAAATCACAACATATATTTTTTTTCCGACCTTCCTGATACTTTCAAATAATGAGCAGTACTCCAAACAAACTTGGATGTCCAAGTTTCGTTCTCCTACGTTGAAGCATCCGTTTGCAGTAACAGTTTGAATTTTTAGGTTTCACTGCGTTTTCTTCTATATTGACAGATGCAGTTCGAACTCTAAATCAAACACGGTTTGTGCTAGCTTCTTGAAACGTGACACAATACAGTAGTTCTACGTTCCATCTCTAAGGTTTGTTTCCTCTTGATGTAGCCTTAAGCACAGGCTGGCGAATAACTCATTCAATGAAAGGCGTTGTTAGGCTGCCAAAAAACTACAGTCTCCTGAAATCACAACATACATTTTTCATCCAATCTTCATGATACTTTCAAGTAATGATCAGTACACCAATCCCACTTGGATGCCCAAGTTTTGTTCTCCTACGTTGAAGCATCCGTTTGCAGTAACAGTTTGAATTTTTAGGTTTCACTGCGTTTTCTCCTATATTGACAGATGCAGTTCGAACTCTAAATCAAACACGGTTTGTGCTAGCTTCTTGAAACTTGACACAATACAGTAGTTCTACGTTCTATCTCTAAGGTTTGTTTCCTCTTGATGTAGCCTTAAGCACAGGCTGGCGAATAACTCATTCAATGAAAGGCGTTGTTAGGCTGCCAAAAAACTACAGTCTCCTGAAATCACAACATATATTTTTTTCCGACCATCCTGATACTTTCAAATAATGAGCAGTACTCCAAACAAACTTGGATGTCCAAGTTTCGTTCTCCTACGTTGAAGCATCCGTTTGAGTAACAGTTTGAATTTTAGGTTTCACTGCGTTTTCTTCTATATTGACAGATGCAGTTCGAACTCTAAATCAAACACGGTTTGTGCTAGTTTCTTGAAACTTGACACAATACAGTAGTTCTACGTTCTATCTCTAAGGTTTGTTTCATCTTGATGTAGCCTAATACAGGGACTCGCGAATAACACTTATATTGAAAGGGGTTGCCAAACTTCCAAAAACTAGAGTCTCCTGAAATCTCAACATACATATTTCATCCAATCTTTATGATACTTTCAAGTAATGATCAGTACACCACTCCCACTTGGATGCCCAAGTATCGTTCTCCTACGTTGAAGCATCCGTTTGCAGTAACAGTTTGAATTTTTAGGTTTCACTCTGTTTCTTCTATATTGACAGATGCAGTTCGAACTCTAAATCAAACACGGTTTGTGCTAGCTTCTTGAAACGTGACACAATACAGTAGTTCTACGTTCTATCTATAAGGTTTGTTTCCTCTTGATGTAGCCTTAAGCACAGGCTGGCGAATAACTCATTCAATGAAAGGCGTTGTTAGGCTGCCAAAAAACTACAGTCTCCTGAAATCACAACATACATTTTTCATCCAATCTTCATGATACTTTCAAGTAATGATCAGTACACCAATCCCACTTGGATGCCCAAGTTTCGTTCTCCTACGTTGAAGCATCCGTTTGCAGTAACAGTTTGAATTTTTAGGTTTCACTCTGTTTTCTCCTATATTGACAGATGCAGTTCGAACTCTAAATCAAACACGGTTTGTGCTAGCTTCTTGAAACTTGACACAATACAGTAGTTCTACGTTCTATCTCTAAGGTTTGTTTCCTCTTGATGTAGCATTAAGCACAGGCTGGCGAATAACTCATTCAATGAAAGGCGTTGTTAGGCTGCCAAAAAACTACAGTCTCCTGAAATCACAACATACATTTTTTCATCCAATCTTCATGATACTTTCAAGTAATGATCAGTACACAAATCCCACTTGGATGCCCAAGTTTCGTTCTCCTACGTTGAAGCATCCGTTTGCAGTAACAGTTTGAAATTTTAGGTTTCACTCTGTTTTCTCCTATATTGAGAGATGCAGTTTGAACTCTAAATCAAACACGGTTTGTGCTAGCTTCTTGAA
The DNA here is from genome assembly GCF_048772815.1 of Callospermophilus lateralis. NCBI lineage: Eukaryota > Metazoa > Chordata > Mammalia > Rodentia > Sciuridae > Callospermophilus > Callospermophilus lateralis. The sequence continues at coordinate 26,122 of NW_027517596.1, read as the reverse complement.
ACTTGACACAATACAGTAGTTCTACGTTCTATCTCTAAGGTTTGTTTCCTCTTGATGTAGCCTTAAGAACAGGCTGGCGAATAACTCATTCAATGAAAGGCGTTGTTAGGCTGCCAAAAAACTACAGTCTCCTGAAATCACAACATATATTTTTTTTCCGACCTTCCTGATACTTTCAAATAATGAGCAGTACTCCAAACAAACTTGGATGTCCAAGTTTCGTTCTCCTACGTTGAAGCATCCGTTTGCAGTAACAGTTTGAATTTTTAGGTTTCACTGCGTTTTCTTCTATATTGACAGATGCAGTTCGAACTCTAAATCAAACACGGTTTGTGCTAGCTTCTTGAAACGTGACACAATACAGTAGTTCTACGTTCCATCTCTAAGGTTTGTTTCCTCTTGATGTAGCCTTAAGCACAGGCTGGCGAATAACTCATTCAATGAAAGGCGTTGTTAGGCTGCCAAAAAACTACAGTCTCCTGAAATCACAACATACATTTTTTCATCCAATCTTCATGATACTTTCAAGTAATGATCAGTACACCAATCCCACTTGGATGCCCAAGTTTCGTTCTCCTACGTTGAAGCATCCGTTTGCAGTAACAGTTTGAATTTTTAGGTTTCACTGCGTTTTCTCCTATATTGACAGATGGAGTTCGAACTCTAAATCAAACACGGTTTGTGCTAGCTTCTTGAAACGTGACACAATACAGTAGTTCTACGTTCTATCTCTAAGGTTTGTTTCCTCTTGATGTAGCCTTAAGCACAGGCTGGCGAATAACTCATTCAATGAAAGGCGTTGTTAGGCTGCCAAAAAACTACAGTCTCCTGAAATCACAACATACATTTTTTCATCCAATCTTCATGATACTTTCAAGTAATGATCAGTATACCAATCCCACTTGGATGCCCAATTTTCGTTCTCCTACGTTGAAGCATCCGTTTGCAGTAACAGTTTGAATTTTTAGGTTTCACTGCGTTTTCTCCTATATTGACAGATGCAGTTCGAACTCTAAATCAAACACGGTTTGTGCTAGCTTCTTGAAACGTGACACAATACAGTAGTTCTACGTTCTATCTCTAAGGTTTGTTTCCTCTTGATGTAGCCTTAAGCACAACTGGCGAATAACTCATCAATGAAAGGCGTTGTTAGGCTGCCAAAAAACTACAGTCTCCTGAAATCACAACATATATTTTTTTCCGACCTTCCTGATACTTTCAAATAATGAGCAGTACTCCAAACAAACTTGGATGTCCAAGTTTCGTTCTCCTACGTTGAAGCATCCGTTTGCAGTAACAGTTTGAATTTTTAGGTTTCACTGCGTTTTCTTCAATATTGACAGATGCAGTTCGAACTCTAAATCAAACACGGTTTGTGCTAGTTCTTGAAACGTGACACAATACAGTAGTTCTACGTTCTATCTCTAAGGATTGTTTCATCTTGATGTAGCCTAATACAGGGACTCGCGAATAACACTTATATTGAAAGGGGTTGCCAAACTTCCAAAAACTAGAGTCTCCTGAAATCTCAACATACATATTTTCATCCAATCTTTATGATACTTTCAAGTAATGATCAGTACACCACTCCCACTTGGATGCCCAAGTATCGTTCTCCTACGTTGAAGCATCCGTTTGCAGTAACAGTTTGAATTTTTAGGTTTCACTCTGTTTTCTTCTATATTGACAGATGCAGTTCGAACTCTAAATCAAACACGTTTGTGCTAGCTTCTTGAAACGTGACACAATACAGTAGTTCTACGTTCTATCTATAAGGTTTGTTTCCTCTTGATGTAGCCTTAAGCACAGGCTGGCGAATAACTCATTCAATGAAAGGCGTTGTTAGGCTGCCAAAAAACTACTGTATCCTGAAATCACAACATACATTTTTTCATCCAATCTTCATGATACTTTCAAGTAATGATCAGTACACCAATCCCACTTGGATGCCCAAGTTTCGTTCTCCTACGTTGAAGCATCCGTTTGCAGTAACAGTTTGAATTTTTAGGTTTCACTCTGTTTTCTCCTATATTGACAGATGCAGTTCGAACTCTAAATCAAACACGGTTTGTGCTAGCTTCTTGAAACTTGACACAATACAGTAGTTCTACGTTCTATCTCTAAGGTTTGTTTCCTCTTGATGTAGCCTTAAGCACAGGCTGGCGAATAACTCATTCAATGAAAGGCGTTGTTAGGCTGCCAAAAAACTACAGTCTCCTGAAATCACAACATACATTTTTCATCCAATCTTCATGATACTTTCAAGTAATGATCAGTACACAAATCCCACTTGGATGCCCAAGTTTCGTTCTCCTACGTTGAAGCATCCGTTTGCAGTAACAGTTTGAATTTTTAGTTTCACTCTGTTTTCTCCTATATTGAGAGATGCAGTTTGAACTCTAAATCAAACACGGTTTGTGCTAGCTTCTTGAAACTTGACACAATACAGTAGTTCTACGTTCTATCTCTAAGGTTTGTTTCCTCTTGATGTAGCCTTAAGCACAGGCTGGCGAATAACTCATTCAATGAAAGGCGTTGTTAGGCTGCCAAAAAACTACAGTCTCCTGAAATCACACATATATTTTTTTCCGACCTTCCTGATACTTTCAAATAATGAGCAGTACTCCAAACAAACTTGGATGTCCAAGTTTCGTTCTCCTACGTTGAAGCATCCGTTTGCAGTAACAGTTTGAATTTTTAGGTTTCACTGCGTTTTCTTCTATATTGACAGATGCAGTTCGAACTCTAAATCAAACACGGTTTGTGCTAGCTTCTTGAAACGTGACACAATACAGTAGTTCTACGTTCCATCTCTAAGGTTTGTTTCCGCTTGATGTAGCCTTAAGCACAGGCTGGCGAATAACTCATTCAATGAAAGGCGTTGTTAGGCTGCCAAAAAACTACAGTCTCCTGAAATCACAACATACATTTTTTCATCCAATCTTCATGATACTTTCAAGTAATGATCAGTACACCAATCCCACTTGGATGCCCAAGTTTCGTTCTCCTACGTTGAAGCATCCGTTTGCAGTAACAGTTTGAATTTTTAGGTTTCACTGCGTTTTCTCCTATATTGACAGATGGAGTTCGAACTCTAAATCAAACACGGTTTGTGCTAGCTTCTTGAAACGTGACACAATACAGTAGTTCTACGTTCTATCTCTAAGGTTTGTTTCCTCTTGATGTAGCCTTAAGCACAGGCTGGCGAATAACTCATTCAATGAAAGGCGTTGTTAGGCTGCCAAAAAACTACAGTCTCCTGAAATCACAACATACATTTTTTCATCCAATCTTCATGATACTTTCAAGTAATGATCAGTATACCAATCCCACTTGGATGCCCAATTTTCGTTCTCCTACGTTGAAGCATCCGTTTGCAGTAACAGTTTGAATTTTTAGGTTTCACTCTGTTTTCTCCTATATTGACAGATGCAGTTCGAACTCTAAATCAAACACGGTTTGTGCTAGCTTCTTGAAACTTGACACAATACAGTAGTTCTACGTTCTATCTCTAAGGTTTGTTTCCTCTTGATGTAGCCTTAAGCACAGGCTGGTGAATAACTCATTCAATGAAAGGCGTTGTTAGGCTGCCAAAAAACTGCAGTCTCCTGAAATCACAACATACATTTTTTCATCCAATCTTCATGATACTTTCAAGTAATGATCAGTACACCAATCCCACTTGGATGCCCAAGTTTCGTTCTCCTACGTTGAAGCATCCGTTTGCAGTAACAGTTTGAATTTTTAGGTTTCACTCTGTTTTCTCCTATATTGACAGATGCAGTTCGAACTCTAAATCAAACACGGTTTGTGCTAGCTTCTTGAAACTTGACACAATACAGTAGTTCTACGTTCTATCTCTAAGGTTTGTTTCCTCTTGATGTAGCCTTAAGCACAGGCTGGCGAATAACTCATTCAATGAAAGGCGTTGTTAGGCTGCCAAAAAACTACAGTCTCCTGAAATCACAACATACATTTTTTCATCCAATCTTCATGATACTTTCAAGTAATGATCAGTACACCAATCCCACTTGGATGCCCAAGTTTCGTTCTCCTACGTTGAAGCATCCGTTTGCAGTAACAGTTTGAATTTTTAGGTTTCACTCTGTTTTCTCCTATGTTGACAGATGCAGTTCGAACTCTAAATCAAACACGGTTTGTGCTAGCTTCTTGAAACTTGACACAATACAGTAGTTCTACGTTCTATCTCTAAGGTTTGTTTCCTCTTGATGTAGCCTTAAGCACAGGCTGGCGAATAACTCATTCAATGAAAGGCGTTGTTAGGCTGCCAAAAAACTACAGTCTCCTGAAATCACAACATATATTTTTTTTCCGACCTTCCTGATACTTTCAAATAATGAGCAGTACTCCAAACAAACTTGGATGTCCAAGTTTCGTTCTCCTACGTTGAAGCATCCGTTTGCAGTAACAGTTTGAATTTTTAGGTTTCACTGCGTTTTCTTCTATATTGACAGATGCAGTTCGAACTCTAAATCAAACACGGTTTGTGCTAGCTTCTTGAAACGTGACACAATACAGTAGTTCTACGTTCCATCTCTAAGGTTTGTTTCCTCTTGATGTAGCCTTAAGCACAGGCTGGCGAATAACTCATTCAATGAAAGGCGTTGTTAGGCTGCCAAAAAACTACAGTCTCCTGAAATCACAACATACATTTTTTCATCCAATCTTCATGATACTTTCAAGTAATGATCAGTACACCAATCCCACTTGGATGCCCAAGTTTCGTTCTCCTACGTTGAAGCATCCGTTTGCAGTAACAGTTTGAATTTTTAGGTTTCACTGCGTTTTCTTCAATATTGACAGATGCAGTTCGAACTCTAAATCAAACACGGTTTGTGCTAGTTTCTTGAAACGTGACACAATACAGTAGTTCTACGTTCTATCTCTAAGGATTGTTTCATCTTGATGTAGCCTAATACAGGGACTCGCGAATAACACTTATATTGAAAGGGGTTGCCAAACTTCCAAAAACTAGAGTCTCCTGAAATCTCAACATACATATTTTCATCCAATCTTTATGATACTTTCAAGTAATGATCAGTACACCACTCCCACTTGGATGCCCAAGTATCGTTCTCCTACGTTGAAGCATCCGTTTGCAGTAACAGTTTGAATTTTTAGGTTTCACTCTGTTTTCTTCTATATTGACAGATGCAGTTCGAACTCTAAATCAAACACGGTTTGTGCTAGCTTCTTGAAACGTGACACAATACAGTAGTTCTACGTTCTATCTATAAGGTTTGTTTCCTCTTGATGTAGCCTTAAGCACAGGCTGGCGAATAACTCATTCAATGAAAGGCGTTGTTAGGCTGCCAAAAAACTACTGTATCCTGAAATCACAACATACATTTTTTCATCCAATCTTCATGATACTTTCAAGTAATGATCAGTACACCAATCCCACTTGGATGCCCAAGTTTCGTTCTCCTACGTTGAAGCATCCGTTTGCAGTAACAGTTTGAATTTTTAGGTTTCACTCTGTTTTCTCCTATATTGACAGATGCAGTTCGAACTCTAAATCAAACACGGTTTGTGCTAGCTTCTTGAAACTTGACACAATACAGTAGTTCTACGTTCTATCTCTAAGGTTTGTTTCCTCTTGATGTAGCCTTAAGCACAGGCTGGCGAATAACTCATTCAATGAAAGGCGTTGTTAGGCTGCCAAAAAACTACAGTCTCCTGAAATCACAACATACATTTTTCATCCAATCTTCATGATACTTTCAAGTAATGATCAGTACACAAATCCCACTTGGATGCCCAAGTTTCGTTCTCCTACGTTGAAGCATCCGTTTGCAGTAACAGTTTGAATTTTTAGGTTTCACTCTGTTTTCTCCTATATTGAGAGATGCAGTTTGAACTCTAAATCAAACACGGTTTGTGCTAGCTTCTTGAAACTTGACACAATACAGTAGTTCTACGTTCTATCTCTAAGGTTTGTTTCCTCTTGATGTAGCCTTAAGCACAGGCTGGCGAATAACTCATTCAATGAAAGGCGTTGTTAGGCTGCCAAAAAACTACAGTCTCCTGAAATCACAACATATATTTTTTTTCCGACCTTCCTGATACTTTCAAATAATGAGCAGTACTCCAAACAAACTTGGATGTCCAAGTTTCGTTCTCCTACGTTGAAGCATCCGTTTGCAGTAACAGTTTGAATTTTTAGGTTTCACTGCGTTTTCTTCTATATTGACAGATGCAGTTCGAACTCTAAATCAAACACGGTTTGTGCTAGCTTCTTGAAACGTGACACAATACAGTAGTTCTACGTTCCATCTCTAAGGTTTGTTTCCGCTTGATGTAGCCTTAAGCACAGGCTGGCGAATAACTCATTCAATGAAAGGCGTTGTTAGGCTGCCAAAAAACTACAGTCTCCTGAAATCACAACATACATTTTTTCATCCAATCTTCATGATACTTTCAAGTAATGATCAGTACACCAATCCCACTTGGATGCCCAAGTTTCGTTCTCCTACGTTGAAGCATCCGTTTGCAGTAACAGTTTGAATTTTTAGGTTTCACTGCGTTTTCTCCTATATTGACAGATGGAGTTCGAACTCTAAATCAAACACGGTTTGTGCTAGCTTCTTGAAACGTGACACAATACAGTAGTTCTACGTTCTATCTCTAAGGTTTGTTTCCTCTTGATGTAGCCTTAAGCACAGGCTGGCGAATAACTCATTCAATGAAAGGCGTTGTTAGGCTGCCAAAAAACTACAGTCTCCTGAAATCACAACATACATTTTTTCATCCAATCTTCATGATACTTTCAAGTAATGATCAGTATACCAATCCCACTTGGATGCCCAATTTTCGTTCTCCTACGTTGAAGCATCCGTTTGCAGTAACAGTTTGAATTTTTAGGTTTCACTCTGTTTTCTCCTATATTGACAGATGCAGTTCGAACTCTAAATCAAACACGGTTTGTGCTAGCTTCTTGAAACTTGACACAATACTGTAGTTCTACGTTCTATCTCTAAGGTTTGTTTCCTCTTGATGTAGCCTTAAGCACAGGCTGGTGAATAACTCATTCAATGAAAGGCGTTGTTAGGCTGCCAAAAAACTACAGTCTCCTGAAATCACAACATACATTTTTTCATCCAATCTTCATGATACTTTCAAGTAATGATCAGTACACCAATCCCACTTGGATGCCCAAGTTTCGTTCTCCTACGTTGAAGCATCCGTTTGCAGTAACAGTTTGAATTTTTAGGTTTCACTCTGTTTTCTCCTATGTTGACAGATGCAGTTCGAACTCTAAATCAAACACGGTTTGTGCTAGCTTCTTGAAACTTGACACAATACAGTAGTTCTACGTTCTATCTCTAAGGTTTGTTTCCTCTTGATGTAGCCTTAAGCACAGGCTGGCGAATAACTCATTCAATGAAAGGCGTTGTTAGGCTGCCAAAAACTACAGTCTCCTGAAATCACAACATATATTTTTTTTCCGACCTTCCTGATACTTTCAAATAATGAGCAGTACTCCAAACAAACTTGGATGTCCAAGTTTCGTTCTCCTACGTTGAAGCATCCGTTTGCAGTAACAGTTTGAATTTTTTAGGTTTCACTGCGTTTTCTTCTATATTGACAGATGCAGTTCGAACTCTAAATCAAACACGGTTTGTGCTAGCTTCTTGAAACGTGACACAATACAGTAGTTCTACGTTCCATCTCTAAGGTTTGTTTCCTCTTGATGTAGCCTTAAGCACAGGCTGGCGAATAACTCATTCAATGAAAGGCGTTGTTAGGCTGCCAAAAAACTACAGTCTCCTGAAATCACAACATACATTTTTTCATCCAATCTTCATGATACTTTCAAGTAATGATCAGTACACCAATCCCACTTGGATGCCCAAGTTTCGTTCTCCTACGTTGAAGCATCCGTTTGCAGTAACAGTTTGAATTTTTAGGTTTCACTGCGTTTTCTTCAATATTGACAGATGCAGTTCGAACTCTAAATCAAACACGGTTTGTGCTAGTTTCTTGAAACGTGACACAATACAGTAGTTCTACGTTCTATCTCTAAGGATTGTTTCATCTTGATGTAGCCTAATACAGGGACTCGCGAATAACACTTATATTGAAAGGGGTTGCCAAACTTCCAAAAACTAGAGTCTCCTGAAATCTCAACATACATATTTTCATCCAATCTTTATGATACTTTCAAGTAATGATCAGTACACCACTCCCACTTGGATGCCCAAGTATCGTTCTCCTACGTTGAAGCATCCGTTTGCAGTAACAGTTTGAATTTTTAGGTTTCACTCTGTTTTCTTCTATATTGACAGATGCAGTTCGAACTCTAAATCAAACACGGTTTGTGCTAGCTTCTTGAAACGTGACACAATACAGTAGTTCTACGTTCTATCTATAAGGTTTGTTTCCTCTTGATGTAGCCTTAAGCACAGGCTGGCGAATAACTCATTCAATGAAAGGCGTTGTTAGGCTGCCAAAAAACTACTGTATCCTGAAATCACAACATACATTTTTTCATCCAATCTTCATGATACTTTCAAGTAATGATCAGTACACCAATCCCACTTGGATGCCCAAGTTTCGTTCTCCTACGTTGAAGCATCCGTTTGCAGTAACAGTTTGAATTTTTAGGTTTCACTCTGTTTTCTCCTATATTGACAGATGCAGTTCGAACTCTAAATCAAACACGGTTTGTGCTAGCTTCTTGAAACTTGACACAATACAGTAGTTCTACGTTCTATCTCTAAGGTTTGTTTCCTCTTGATGTAGCCTTAAGCACAGGCTGGCGAATAACTCATTCAATGAAAGGCGTTGTTAGGCTGCCAAAAAACTACAGTCTCCTGAAATCACAACATACATTTTTCATCCAATCTTCATGATACTTTCAAGTAATGATCAGTACACAAATCCCACTTGGATGCCCAAGTTTCGTTCTCCTACGTTGAAGCATCCGTTTGCAGTAACAGTTTGAATTTTTAGGTTTCACTCTGTTTTCTCCTATATTGAGAGATGCAGTTTGAACTCTAAATCAAACACGGTTTGTGCTAGCTTCTTGAAACTTGACACAATACAGTAGTTCTACGTTCTATCTCTAAGGTTTGTTTCCTCTTGATGTAGCCTTAAGCACAGGCTGGCGAATAACTCATTCAATGAAAGGCGTTGTTAGGCTGCCAAAAAACTACAGTCTCCTGAAATCACAACATATATTTTTTTTCCGACCTTCCTGATACTTTCAAATAATGAGCAGTACTCCAAACAAACTTGGATGTCCAAGTTTCGTTCTCCTACGTTGAAGCATCCGTTTGCAGTAACAGTTTGAATTTTTAGGTTTCACTGCGTTTTCTTCTATATTGACAGATGCAGTTCGAACTCTAAATCAAACACGGTTTGTGCTAGCTTCTTGAAACGTGACACAATACAGTAGTTCTACGTTCCATCTCTAAGGTTTGTTTCCGCTTGATGTAGCCTTAAGCACAGGCTGGCGAATAACTCATTCAATGAAAGGCGTTGTTAGGCTGCCAAAAAACTACAGTCTCCTGAAATCACAACATACATTTTTTCATCCAATCTTCATGATACTTTCAAGTAATGATCAGTACACCAATCCCACTTGGATGCCCAAGTTTCGTTCTCCTACGTTGAAGCATCCGTTTGCAGTAACAGTTTGAATTTTTAGGTTTCACTGCGTTTTCTCCTATATTGACAGATGGAGTTCGAACTCTAAATCAAACACGGTTTGTGCTAGCTTCTTGAAACGTGACACAATACAGTAGTTCTACGTTCTATCTCTAAGGTTTGTTTCCTCTTGATGTAGCCTTAAGCACAGGCTGGCGAATAACTCATTCAATGAAAGGCGTTGTTAGGCTGCCAAAAAACTACAGTCTCCTGAAATCACAACATACATTTTTTCATCCAATCTTCATGATACTTTCAAGTAATGATCAGTATACCAATCCCACTTGGATGCCCAATTTTCGTTCTCCTACGTTGAAGCATCCGTTTGCAGTAACAGTTTGAATTTTTAGGTTTCACTCTGTTTTCTCCTATATTGACAGATGCAGTTCGAACTCTAAATCAAACACGGTTTGTGCTAGCTTCTTGAAACTTGACACAATACTGTAGTTCTACGTTCTATCTCTAAGGTTTGTTTCCTCTTGATGTAGCCTTAAGCACAGGCTGGTGAATAACTCATTCAATGAAAGGCGTTGTTAGGCTGCCAAAAAACTGCAGTCTCCTGAAATCACAACATACATTTTTTCATCCAATCTTCATGATACTTTCAAGTAATGATCAGTACACCAATCCCACTTGGATGCCCAAGTTTCGTTCTCCTACGTTGAAGCATCCGTTTGCAGTAACAGTTTGAATTTTTAGGTTTCACTCTGTTTTCTCCTATATTGACAGATGCAGTTCGAACTCTAAATCAAACACGGTTTGTGCTAGCTTCTTGAAACTTGACACAATACAGTAGTTCTACGTTCTATCTCTAAGGTTTGTTTCCTCTTGATGTAGCCTTAAGCACAGGCTGGCGAATAACTCATTCAATGAAAGGCGTTGTTAGGCTGCCAAAAAACTACAGTCTCCTGAAATCACAACATACATTTTTTCATCCAATCTTCATGATACTTTCAAGTAATGATCAGTACACCAATCCCACTTGGATGCCCAAGTTTCGTTCTCCTACGTTGAAGCATCCGTTTGCAGTAACAGTTTGAATTTTTAGGTTTCACTCTGTTTTCTCCTATGTTGACAGATGCAGTTCGAACTCTAAATCAAACACGGTTTGTGCTAGCTTCTTGAAACTTGACACAATACAGTAGTTCTACGTTCTATCTCTAAGGTTTGTTTCCTCTTGATGTAGCCTTAAGCACAGGCTGGCGAATAACTCATTCAATGAAAGGCGTTGTTAGGCTGCCAAAAAACTACAGTCTCCTGAAATCACAACATATATTTTTTTTCCGACCTTCCTGATACTTTCAAATAATGAGCAGTACTCCAAACAAACTTGGATGTCCAAGTTTCGTTCTCCTACGTTGAAGCATCCGTTTGCAGTAACAGTTTGAATTTTTAGGTTTCACTGCGTTTTCTTCTATATTGACAGATGCAGTTCGAACTCTAAATCAAACACGGTTTGTGCTAGCTTCTTGAAACGTGACACAATACAGTAGTTCTACGTTCCATCTCTAAGGTTTGTTTCCTCTTGATGTAGCCTTAAGCACAGGCTGGCGAATAACTCATTCAATGAAAGGCGTTGTTAGGCTGCCAAAAAACTACAGTCTCCTGAAATCACAACATACATTTTTTCATCCAATCTTCATGATACTTTCAAGTAATGATCAGTACACCAATCCCACTTGGATGCCCAAGTTTCGTTCTCCTACGTTGAAGCATCCGTTTGCAGTAACAGTTTGAATTTTTAGGTTTCACTGCGTTTTCTCCTATATTGACAGATGGAGTTCGAACTCTAAATCAAACACGGTTTGTGCTAGCTTCTTGAAACGTGACACAATACAGTAGTTCTACGTTCTATCTCTAAGGTTTGTTTCCTCTTGATGTAGCCTTAAGCACAGGCTGGCGAATAACTCATTCAATGAAAGGCGTTGTTAGGCTGCCAAAAAACTACAGTCTCCTGAAATCACAACATACATTTTTTCATCCAATCTTCATGATACTTTCAAGTAATGATCAGTATACCAATCCCACTTGGATGCCCAATTTTCGTTCTCCTACGTTGAAGCATCCGTTTGCAGTAACAGTTTGAATTTTTAGGTTTCACTCTGTTTTCTCCTATATTGACAGATGCAGTTCGAAGTCTAAATCAAACACGGTTTGTGCTAGCTTCTTGAAACTTGACACAATACAGTAGTTCTACGTTCTATCTCTAAGGTTTGTTTCCTCTTGATGTAGCCTTAAGCACAGGCTGGCGAATAACTCATTCAATGAAAGGCGTTGTTAGGCTGCCAAAAAACTGCAGTCTCCTGAAATCACAACATACATTTTTTCATCCAATCTTCATGATACTTTCAAGTATTGATCAGTACACCAATCCCACTTGGATGCCCAAGTTTCGTTCTCCTACGTTGAAGCATCCGTTTGCAGTAACAGTTTGAATTTTTAGGTTTCACTGCGTTTTCTTCTATATTGACAGATGCAGTTCGAACTCTAAATCAAACACGGTTTGTGCTAGCTTCTTGAAACGTGACACAATACAGTAGTTCTACGTTCCATCTCTAAGGTTTGTTTCCTCTTGATGTAGCCTTAAGCACAGGCTGGCGAATAACTCATTCAATGAAAGGCGTTGTTAGGCTGCCAAAAAACTACAGTCTCCTGAAATCACAACATACATTTTTTCATCCAATCTTCATGATACTTTCAAGTAATGATCAGTACACCAATCCCACTTGGATGCCCAAGTTTCGTTCTCCTACGTTGAAGCATCCGTTTGCAGTAACAGTTTGAATTTTTAGGTTTCACTGCGTTTTCTCCTATATTGACAGATGGAGTTCGAACTCTAAATCAAACACGGTTTGTGCTAGCTTCTTGAAACGTGACACAATACAGTAGTTCTACGTTCTATCTCTAAGGTTTGTTTCCTCTTGATGTAGCCTTAAGCACAGGCTGGCGAATAACTCATTCAATGAAAGGCGTTGTTAGGCTGCCAAAAAACTACAGTCTCCTGAAATCACAACATACATTTTTTCATCCAATCTTCATGATACTTTCAAGTAATGATCAGTATACCAATCCCACTTGGATGCCCAATTTTCGTTCTCCTACGTTGAAGCATCCGTTTGCAGTAACAGTTTGAATTTTTAGGTTTCACTCTGTTTTCTCCTATATTGACAGATGCAGTTCGAAGTCTAAATCAAACACGGTTTGTGCTAGCTTCTTGAAACTTGACACAATACAGTAGTTCTACGTTCTATCTCTAAGGTTTGTTTCCTCTTGATGTAGCCTTAAGCACAGGCTGGCGAATAACTCATTCAATGAAAGGCGTTGTTAGGCTGCCAAAAAACTGCAGTCTCCTGAAATCACAACATACATTTTTTCATCCAATCTTCATGATACTTTCAAGTAATGATCAGTACACCAATCCCACTTGGATGCCCAAGTTTCGTTCTCCTACGTTGAAGCATCCGTTTGCAGTAACAGTTTGAATTTTTAGGTTTCACTCTGTTTTCTCCTATATTGACAGATGCAGTTCGAACTCTAAATCAAACACGGTTTGTGCTAGCTTCTTGAAACTTGACACAATACAGTAGTTCTACGTTCTATCTCTAAGGTTTGTTTCCTCTTGATGTAGCCTTAAGCACAGGCTGGCGAATAACTCATTCAATGAAAGGCGTTGTTAGGCTGCCAAAAAACTACAGTCTCCTGAAATCACAACATACATTTTTTCATCCAATCTTCATGATACTTTCAAGTAATGATCAGTATACCAATCCCACTTGGATGCCCAATTTTCGTTCTCCTACGTTGAAGCATCCGTTTGCAGTAACAGTTTGAATTTTTAGGTTTCACTCTGTTTTCTCCTATATTGACAGATGCAGTTCGAAGTCTAAATCAAACACGGTTTGTGCTAGCTTCTTGAAACTTGACACAATACAGTAGTTCTACGTTCTATCTCTAAGGTTTGTTTCCTCTTGATGTAGCCTTAAGCACAGGCTGGCGAATAACTCATTCAATGAAAGGCGTTGTTAGGCTGCCAAAAAACTGCAGTCTCCTGAAATCACAACATACATTTTTTCATCCAATCTTCATGATACTTTCAAGTAATGATCAGTACACCAATCCCACTTGGATGCCCAAGTTTCGTTCTCCTACGTTGAAGCATCCGTTTGCAGTAACAGTTTGAATTTTTAGGTTTCACTCTGTTTTCTCCTATATTGACAGATGCAGTTCGAACTCTAAATCAAACACGGTTTGTGCTAGCTTCTTGAAACTTGACACAATACAGTAGTTCTACGTTCTATCTCTAAGGTTTGTTTCCTCTTGATGTAGCCTTAAGCACAGGCTGGCGAATAACTCATTCAATGAAAGGCGTTGTTAGGCTGCCAAAAAACTACAGTCTCCTGAAATCACAACATATATTTTTTTCCGACCTTCCTGATACTTTCAAATAATGAGCAGTACTCCAATCAAACTTGGATGTCCAAGTTTCGTTCTCCTACGTTGAAGCATCCGTTTGCAGTAACAGTTTGAATTTTTAGGTTTCACTGCGTTTTCTTCTATATTGACAGATGCAGTTAGAACTCTAAATCAAACACGGTTTGTGCTAGCTTCTTGAAACGTGACACAATACAGTAGTTCTACGTTCTATCTCTAAGGTTTGTTTCCTCTTGATGTAGCCTTAAGCACAGGCTGGCGAATAACTCATTCAATGAAAGGCGTTGTTAGGCTGCCAAAAAACTACAGTCTCCTGAAATCACAACATAATTTTTTCATCCAATCTTCATGATACTTTCAAGTAATGATCAGTACACCAATCCCACTTGGATGCCCAAGTTTCGTTCTCCTACGTTGAAGCATCCGTTTGCAGTAACAGTTTGAATTTTTAGGTTTCACTCTGTTTTCTCCTATATTGACAGATGCAGTTCGAACTCTAAATCAAACACGGTTTGTGCTAGCTTCTTGAAACTTGACACAATACAGTAGTTCTACGTTCTATCTCTAAGGTTTGTTTCCTCTTGATGTAGCCTTAAGCACAGGCTGGCGAATAACTCATTCAATGAAAGGCGTTGTTAGGCTGCCAAAAAACTACAGTCTCCTGAAATCACAACATAATTTTTTCATCCAATCTTCATGATACTTTCAAGTAATGATCAGTACACCAATCCCACTTGGATGCCCAAGTTTCGTTCTCCTACGTTGAAGCATCCGTTTGCAGTAACAGTTTGAATTTTTAGGTTTCACTCTGTTTTCTCCTATATTGACAGATGCAGTTCGAACTCTAAATCAAACACGGTTTGTGCTAGCTTCTTGAAACTTGACACAATACAGTAGTTCTACGTTCTATCTCTAAGGTTTGTTTCCTCTTGATGTAGCCTTAAGCACAGGCTGGCGAATAACTCATTCAATGAAAGGCGTTGTTAGGCTGCCAAAAAACTGCAGTCTCCTGAAATCACAACATACATTTTTTCATCCAATCTTCATGATACTTTCAAGTAATGATCAGTACACCAATCCCACTTGGATGCCCAAGTTTCGTTCTCCTACGTTGAAGCATCCGTTTGCAGTAACAGTTTGAATTTTTAGGTTTCACTCTTCTTTCTCCTATATTGACAGATGCAGTTCGAACTCTAAATCAAACACGGTTTGTGCTAGCTTCTTGAAACTTGACACAATACAGTAGTTCTACGTTCTATCTCTAAGGTTTGTTTCCTCTTGATGTAGCCTTAAGCACAGGCTGGCGAATAACTCATTCAATGAAAGGCGTTGTTAGGCTGCCAAAAAACTACAGTCTCCTGAAATCACAACATACATTTTTTCATCCAATCTTCATGATACTTTCAAGTAATGATCAGTACACCAATCCCACTTGGATGCCCAAGTTTCGTTCTCCTACGTTGAAGCATCCGTTTGCAGTAACAGTTTGAATTTTTAGGTTTCACTCTGTTTTCTCCTATGTTGACAGATGCAGTTCGAACTCTAAATCAAACACGGTTTGTGCTAGCTTCTTGAAACTTGACACAATACAGTAGTTCTACGTTCTATCTCTAAGGTTTGTTTCCTCTTGATGTAGCCTTAAGCACAGGCTGGCGAATAACTCATTCAATGAAAGGCGTTGTTAGGCTGCCAAAAAACTACAGTCTCCTGAAATCACAACATATATTTTTTTTCCGACCTTCCTGATACTTTCAAATAATGAGCAGTACTCCAAACAAACTTGGATGTCCAAGTTTCGTTCTCCTACGTTGAAGCATCCGTTTGCAGTAACAGTTTGAATTTTTAGGTTTCACTGCGTTTTCTTCTATATTGACAGATGCAGTTCGAACTCTAAATCAAACACGGTTTGTGCTAGCTTCTTGAAACGTGACACAATACAGTAGTTCTACGTTCCATCTCTAAGGTTTGTTTCCTCTTGATGTAGCCTTAAGCACAGGCTGGCGAATAACTCATTCAATGAAAGGCGTTGTTAGGCTGCCAAAAAACTACAGTCTCCTGAAATCACAACATACATTTTTTCATCCAATCTTCATGATACTTTCAAGTAATGATCAGTACACCAATCCCACTTGGATGCCCAAGTTTCGTTCTCCTACGTTGAAGCATCCGTTTGCAGTAACAGTTTGAATTTTTAGGTTTCACTGCGTTTTCTCCTATATTGACAGATGGAGTTCGAACTCTAAATCAAACACGGTTTGTGCTAGCTTCTTGAAACGTGACACAATACAGTAGTTCTACGTTCTATCTCTAAGGTTTGTTTCCTCTTGATGTAGCCTTAAGCACAGGCTGGCGAATAACTCATTCAATGAAAGGCGTTGTTAGGCTGCCAAAAAACTACAGTCTCCTGAAATCACAACATACATTTTTTCATCCAATCTTCATGATACTTTCAAGTAATGATCAGTATACCAATCCCACTTGGATGCCCAATTTTCGTTCTCCTACGTTGAAGCATCCGTTTGCAGTAACAGTTTGAATTTTTAGGTTTCACTCTGTTTTCTCCTATATTGACAGATGCAGTTCGAAGTCTAAATCAAACACGGTTTGTGCTAGCTTCTTGAAACTTGACACAATACAGTAGTTCTACGTTCTATCTCTAAGGTTTGTTTCCTCTTGATGTAGCCTTAAGCACAGGCTGGCGAATAACTCATTCAATGAAAGGCGTTGTTAGGCTGCCAAAAAACTGCAGTCTCCTGAAATCACAACATACATTTTTTCATCCAATCTTCATGATACTTTCAAGTAATGATCAGTACACCAATCCCACTTGGATGCCCAAGTTTCGTTCTCCTACGTTGAAGCATCCGTTTGCAGTAACAGTTTGAATTTTTAGGTTTCACTCGGTTTTCTCCTATATTGACAGATGCAGTTCGAACTCTAAATCAAACACGGTTTGTGCTAGCTTCTTGAAACTTGACACAATACAGTAGTTCTACGTTCTATCTCTAAGGTTTGTTTCCTCTTGATGTAGCCTTAAGCACAGGCTGGCGAATAACTCATTCAATGAAAGGCGTTGTTAGGCTGCCAAAAAACTACAGTCTCCTGAAATCACAACATATATTTTTTTTCCGACCTTCCTGATACTTTCAAATAATGAGCAGTACTCCAATCAAACTTGGATGTCCAAGTTTCGTTCTCCTACGTTGAAGCATCCGTTTGCAGTAACAGTTTGAATTTTTAGGTTTCACTGCGTTTTCTTCTATATTGACAGATGCAGTTCGAACTCTAAATCAAACACGGTTGGTGCTAGCTTCTTGAAACGTGACACAATACAGTAGTTCTACGTTCTATCTCTAAGGTTTGTTTCCTCTTGATGTAGCCTTAAGCACAGGCTGGCGAATAACTCATTCAATGAAAGGCGTTGTTAGGCTGCCAAAAAACTACAGTCTCCTGAAATCACAACATACATTTTTTCATCCAATCTTCATGATACTTTCAAGTAATGATCAGTACACCAATCCCACTTGGATGCCCAAGTTTCGTTCTCCTACGTTGAAGCATCCGTTTGCAGTAACAGTTTGAATTTTTAGGTTTCACTGCGTTTTCTCCTATATTGACAGATGCAGTTCGAACTCTAAATCAAACACGGTTTGTGCTAGCTTCTTGAAACGTGACACAATACAGTAGTTCTACGTTCTATCTCTAAGGTTTGTTTCCTCTTGATGTAGCCTTAAGCACAGGCTGGCGAATAACTCATTCAATGAAAGGCGTTGTTAGGCTGCCAAAAAACTACAGTCTCCTGAAATTACAACATACATTTTTTCATCCAATCTTCATGATACTTTCAAGTAATGATCAGTACACCAATCCCACTTGGATGCCCAAGTTTCGTTCTCCTACGTTGAAGCATCCGTTTGCAGTAACAGTTTGAATTTTTAGGTTTCACTCTGTTTTCTCCTATATTGACAGATGCAGTTAGAACTCTAAATCAAACACGGTTTGTGCTAGCTTCTTGAAACTTGACACAATACAGTAGTTCTACGTTCTATCTCTAATGTTTGTTTCCTCTTAATGTAGCCTTAAGCACAGGCTGGCGAATAACTCATTCAATGAAAGGCGTTGTTAGGCTGCCAAAAAAACTACAGTCTCCTGAAATCACAACATACATTTTCTCATCCAATCTTCATGATACTTTCAAGTAATGATCAGTACACCAATCCCACTTGGATGCCCAAGATTCGTTCTCCTACGTTGAAGCATCCGTTTGCAGTAACAGTTTGAATTTTTAGGTTTCACTCTGTTTTCTTCTATATTGACAGATGCAGTTCGAACTCTAAATCAAACACGGTTTGTGCTAGCTTCTTGAAACTTGACACAATACAGTAGTTCTACGTTCTATCTCTAAGGTTTGTTTCCTCTTGATGTAGCCTTAAGCACAGGCTGGCGAATAACTCATTCAATGAAAGGCATTGTTAGGCTGCCAAAAAACCACAGTCTCCTGAAATCACAACATATATTTTTTTTCCGACCTTCCTGATACTTTCAAATAATGAGCAGTACTCCAATCAAACTTGGATGTCCAAGTTTCGTTCTCCTACGTTGAAGCATCCGTTTGCAGTAACAGTTTGCATTTTTAGGTTTCACTCTGTTTTCTTCTATATTGACAGATGCAGTTAGAACTCTAAATCAAACACGGTTTGTGCTAGCTTCTTGAAACGTGACACAATACAGTAGTTCTACGTTCTATCTCTAAGGTTTGTTTCCTCTTGATGTAGCCTAATACAGGGACTCGCGAATAACACTTATATTGAAAGGGGTTGCCAAACTTCCAAAAACTAGAGTATCCTGAAATCACAACATACATTTTTTCATCCAATCTTCATGATACTTTCAAGTAATGATCAGTACACCAATCCCACTTGGATGTCCAAGTTTCGTTCTCCTACGTTGAAGCATCCGTTTGCAGTAACAGTTTGAATTTTTAGGTTTCACTGCGTTTTCTTCTATATTGACAGATGCAGTTAGAACTCTAAATCAAACACGGTTTGTGCTAGCTTCTTGAAACGTGACACAATACAGTAGTTCTACGTTCTATCTCTAAGGTTTGTTTCCTCTTGATGTAGCCTTAAGCACAGGCTGGCGAATAACTCATTCAATGAAAGGCGTTGTTAGGCTGCCAAAAAACTACAGTCTCCTGAAATCACAACATAATTTTTTCATCCAATCTTCATGATACTTTCAAGTAATGATCAGTACACCAATCCCACTTGGATGCCCAAGTTTCGTTCTCCTACGTTGAAGCATCCGTTTGCAGTAACAGTTTGAATTTTTAGGTTTCACTCTGTTTTCTCCTATATTGACAGATGCAGTTCGAACTCTAAATCAAACACGGTTTGTGCTAGCTTCTTGAAACTTGACACAATACAGTAGTTCTACGTTCTATCTCTAAGGTTTGTTTCCTCTTGATGTAGCCTTAAGCACAGGCTGGCGAATAACTCATTCAATGAAAGGCGTTGTTAGGCTGCCAAAAAACTACAGTCTCCTGAAATCACAACATACATTTTTTCATCCAATCTTCATGATACTTTCAAGTAATGATCAGTACACCAATCCCACTTGGATGCCCAAGTTTCGTTCTCCTACGTTGAAGCATCCGTTTGCAGTAACAGTTTGAATTTTTAGGTTTCACTCTGTTTTCTCCTATATTGACAGATGCAGTTCGAAGTCTAAATCAAACACGGTTTGTGCTAGCTTCTTGAAACTTGACACAATACAGTAGTTCTACGTTCTATCTCTAAGGTTTGTTTCCTCTTGATGTAGCCTTAAGCACAGGCTGGCGAATAACTCATTCAATGAAAGGCGTTGTTAGGCTGCCAAAAAACTGCAGTCTCCTGAAATCACAACATACATTTTTTCATCCAATCTTCATGATACTTTCAAGTAATGATCAGTACACCAATCCCACTTGGATGCCCAAGTTTCGTTCTCCTACGTTGAAGCATCCGTTTGCAGTAACAGTTTGAATTTTTAGGTTTCACTCTGTTTTCTCCTATATTGACAGATGCAGTTCGAACTCTAAATCAAACACGGTTTGTGCTAGCTTCTTGAAACTTGACACAATACAGTAGTTCTACGTTCTATCTCTAAGGTTTGTTTCCTCTTGATGTAGCCTTAAGCACAGGCTGGCGAATAACTCATTCAATGAAAGGCGTTGTTAGGCTGCCAAAAAACTACAGTCTCCTGAAATCACAACATATATTTTTTTTCCGACCTTCCTGATACTTTCAAATAATGAGCAGTATTCCAATCAAACTTGGATGTCCAAGTTTCGTTCTCCTACGTTGAAGCATCCGTTTGCAGTAACAGTTTGAATTTTTAGGTTTCACTGCGTTTTCTTCTATATTGACAGATGCAGTTAGAACTCTAAATCAAACACGGTTTGTGCTAGCTTCTTGAAACGTGACACAATACAGTAGTTCTACGTTCTATCTCTAAGGTTTGTTTCCTCTTGATGTAGCCTTAAGCACAGGCTGGCGAATAACTCATTCAATGAAAGGCGTTGTTAGGCTGCCAAAAAACTACAGTCTCCTGAAATCACAACATAATTTTTTCATCCAATCTTCATGATACTTTCAAGTAATGATCAGTACACCAATCCCACTTGGATGCCCAAGTTTCGTTCTCTTACGTTGAAGCATCCGTTTGCAGTAACAGTTTGAATTTTTAGGTTTCACTCTGTTTTCTCCTATATTGACAGATGCAGTTCGAACTCTAAATCAAACACGGTTTGTGCTAGCTTCTTAAAACTTGACACAATACAGTAGTTCTACGTTCTATCTCTAAGGTTTGTTTCCTCTTGATGTAGCCTTAAGCACAGGCTGGCGAATAACTCATTCAATGAAAGGCGTTGTTAGGCTGCCAAAAAACTACAGTCTCCTGAAATCACAACATACATTTTTTCATCCAATCTTCATGATACTTTCAAGTAATGATCAGTACACCAATCCCACTTGGATGCCCAAGTTTCGTTCTCCTACGTTGAAGCATCCGTTTGCAGTAACAGTTTGAATTTTTAGGTTTCACTCTGTTTTCTCCTATGTTGACAGATGCAGTTCGAACTCTAAATCAAACACGGTTTGTGCTAGCTTCTTGAAACTTGACACAATACAGTAGTTCTACGTTCTATCTCTAAGGTTTGTTTCCTCTTGATGTAGCCTTAAGCACAGGCTGGCGAATAACTCATTCAATGAAAGGCGTTGTTAGGCTGCCAAAAAACTACAGTCTCCTGAAATCACAACATATATTTTTTTTCTGACCTTCCTGATACTTTCAAATAATGAGCAGTACTCCAAACAAACTTGGATGTCCAAGTTTCGATCTCCTACGTTGAAGCATCCGTTTGCAGTAACAGTTTGAATTTTTAGGTTTCACTGCGTTTTCTTCTATATTGACAGATGCAGTTCGAACTCTAAATCAAACACGGTTTGTGCTAGCTTCTTGAAACGTGACACAATACAGTAGTTCTACGTTCTATCTCTAAGGTTTGTTTCCTCTTGATGTAGCCTAATACAGGGACTCGCGAATAACACTTATATTGAAAGGGGTTGCCAAACTTCCAAAAACTAGAGTCTCCTGAAATCTCAACATACATATTTTCATCCAATCTTCATGATACTTTCAAGTAATGATCAGTACACCACTCCCACTTGGATGCCCAAGTATCGTTCTCCTACGTTGAAGCATCCGTTTCCAGTAACAGTTTGAATTTTTAGGTTTCACTCTGTTTTCTCCTATATTGACAGATGCAGTTCGAACTCTAAATCAAACACGGTTTGTGCTAGCTTCTTGAAACTTGACACAATACAGTAGTTCTACGTTCTATCTCTAAGGTTTGTTTCCTCTTGATGTAGCCTTAAGCACAGGCTGGCGAATAACTCATTCAATGAAAGGCGTTGTTAGGCTGCCAAAAAACTACAGTCTCCTGAAATCACAACATACATTTTTTCATCCAATCTTCATGATACTTTCAAGTAATGATCAGTACACCAATCCCACATGGATGCCCAAGTTTCGTTCTCCTACGTTGAAGCATCCGTTTGCAGAAACAGTTTGAATTTTTAGGTTTCACTCTGTTTTCTCCTATATTGACAGATGCAGTTCGAACTCTAAATCAAAAACGGTTTGTGCTAGCTTCTTGAAACTTGACACAATACAGTAGTTCTACGTTCTATCTCTAAGGTTTGTTTCCTCTTGATGTAGCCTTAAGCACAGGCTGGCGAATAACTCATTCAATGAAAGGCGTTGTTATGCTGCCAAAAAACTACAGTCTCCTGAAATCACAACATATATTTTTTTTCCGACCTTCCTGATACTTTCAAATAATGAGCAGTACTCCAATCAAACTTGGATGTCCAAGTTTCGTTCTCCTACGTTGAAGCATCCGTTTGCAGTAACAGTTTGAATTTTTAGGTTTCACTCTGTTTTCTTCTATATTGACAGATGCAGTTAGAACTCTAAATCAAACAAGGTTTGTGCTAGCTTCTTGAAACGTGACACAATACAGTAGTTCTACGTTCTATCTCTAAGGTTTGTTTCCTCTTGATGTAGCCTAATACAGGGACTCGCGAATAACACTTATATTGAAAGGGGTTGCCAAACTTCCAAAAACTAGAGTATCCTGAAATCACAACATACATTTTTTCATCCAATCTTCATGATACTTTCAAGTAATGATCAGTACACCAATCCCACTTGGATGCCCAAGTTTCGTTCTCCTACGTTGAAGCATCCGTTTGCAGTAACAGTTTGAATTTTTAGGTTTCACTCGGTTTTCTCCTATATTGACAGATGCAGTTCGAACTCTAAATCAAACACGGTTTGTGCTAGCTTCTTGAAACTTGACACAATACAGTAGTTCTACGTTCTATCTCTAAGGTTTGTTTCCTCTTGATGTAGCCTTAAGGACAGGCTGGCGAATAACTCATTCAATGAAAGGCGTTGTTAGGCTGCCAAAAAACTACAGTCTCCTGAAATCACAACATATATTTTTTTTCCGACCTTCCTGATACTTTCAAATAATGAGCAGTACTCCAATCAAACTTGGATGTCCAAGTTTCGTTCTCCTACGTTGAAGCATCCGTTTGCAGTAACAGTTTGAATTTTTAGGTTTCACTGCGTTTTCTTCTATATTGACAGATGCAGTTCGAACTCTAAATCAAACACGGTTGGTGCTAGCTTCTTGAAACGTGACACAATACAGTAGTTCTACGTTCTATCTCTAAGGTTTGTTTCCTCTTGATGTAGCCTTAAGCACAGGCTGGCGAATAACTCATTCAATGAAAGGCGTTGTTAGGCTGCCAAAAAACTACAGTCTCCTGAAATCACAACATACATTTTTTCATCCAATCTTCATGATACTTTCAAGTAATGATCAGTACACCAATCCCACTTGGATGCCCAAGTTTCGTTCTCCTACGTTGAAGCATCCGTTTGCAGTAACAGTTTGAATTTTTAGGTTTCACTGCGTTTTCTCCTATATTGACAGATGCAGTTCGAACTCTAAATCAAACACGGTTTGTGCTAGCTTCTTGAAACGTGACACAATACAGTAGTTCTACGTTCTATCTCTAAGGTTTGTTTCCTCTTGATGTAGCCTTAAGCACAGGCTGGCGAATAACTCATTCAATGAAAGGCGTTGTTAGGCTGCCAAAAAACTACAGTCTCCTGAAATTACAACATACATTTTTTCATCCAATCTTCATGATACTTTCAAGTAATGATCAGTACACCAATCCCACTTGGATGCCCAAGTTTCGTTCTCCTACGTTGAAGCATCCGTTTGCAGTAACAGTTTGAATTTTTAGGTTTCACTCTGTTTTCTCCTATATTGACAGATGCAGTTAGAACTCTAAATCAAACACGGTTTGTGCTAGCTTCTTGAAACTTGACACAATACAGTAGTTCTACGTTCTATCTCTAATGTTTGTTTCCTCTTAATGTAGCCTTAAGCACAGGCTGGCGAATAACTCATTCAATGAAAGGCGTTGTTAGGCTGCCAAAAAAACTACAGTCTCCTGAAATCACAACATACATTTTCTCATCCAATCTTCATGATACTTTCAAGTAATGATCAGTACACCAATCCCACTTGGATGCCCAAGATTCGTTCTCCTACGTTGAAGCATCCGTTTGCAGTAACAGTTTGAATTTTTAGGTTTCACTCTGTTTTCTTCTATATTGACAGATGCAGTTCGAACTCTAAATCAAACACGGTTTGTGCTAGCTTCTTGAAACTTGACACAATACAGTAGTTCTACGTTCTATCTCTAAGGTTTGTTTCCTCTTGATGTAGCCTTAAGCACAGGCTGGCGAATAACTCATTCAATGAAAGGCATTGTTAGGCTGCCAAAAAACCACAGTCTCCTGAAATCACAACATATATTTTTTTTCCGACCTTCCTGATACTTTCAAATAATGAGCAGTACTCCAATCAAACTTGGATGTCCAAGTTTCGTTCTCCTACGTTGAAGCATCCGTTTGCAGTAACAGTTTGCATTTTTAGGTTTCACTCTGTTTTCTTCTATATTGACAGATGCAGTTAGAACTCTAAATCAAACACGGTTTGTGCTAGCTTCTTGAAACGTGACACAATACAGTAGTTCTACGTTCTATCTCTAAGGTTTGTTTCCTCTTGATGTAGCCTAATACAGGGACTCGCGAATAACACTTATATTGAAAGGGGTTGCCAAACTTCCAAAAACTAGAGTATCCTGAAATCACAACATACATTTTTTCATCCAATCTTCATGATACTTTCAAGTAATGATCAGTACACCAATCCCACTTGGATGTCCAAGTTTCGTTCTCCTACGTTGAAGCATCCGTTTGCAGTAACAGTTTGAATTTTTAGGTTTCACTGCGTTTTCTTCTATATTGACAGATGCAGTTAGAACTCTAAATCAAACACGGTTTGTGCTAGCTTCTTGAAACGTGACACAATACAGTAGTTCTACGTTCTATCTCTAAGGTTTGTTTCCTCTTGATGTAGCCTTAAGCACAGGCTGGCGAATAACTCATTCAATGAAAGGCGTTGTTAGGCTGCCAAAAAACTACAGTCTCCTGAAATCACAACATAATTTTTTCATCCAATCTTCATGATACTTTCAAGTAATGATCAGTACACCAATCCCACTTGGATGCCCAAGTTTCGTTCTCCTACGTTGAAGCATCCGTTTGCAGTAACAGTTTGAATTTTTAGGTTTCACTCTGTTTTCTCCTATATTGACAGATGCAGTTCGAACTCTAAATCAAACACGGTTTGTGCTAGCTTCTTGAAACTTGACACAATACAGTAGTTCTACGTTCTATCTCTAAGGTTTGTTTCCTCTTGATGTAGCCTTAAGCACAGGCTGGCGAATAACTCATTCAATGAAAGGCGTTGTTAGGCTGCCAAAAAACTACAGTCTCCTGAAATCACAACATACATTTTTTCATCCAATCTTCATGATACTTTCAAGTAATGATCAGTACACCAATCCCACTTGGATGCCCAAGTTTCGTTCTCCTACGTTGAAGCATCCGTTTGCAGTAACAGTTTGAATTTTTAGGTTTCACTCTGTTTTCTCCTATGTTGACAGATGCAGTTCGAACTCTAAATCAAACACGGTTTGTGCTAGCTTCTTGAAACTTGACACAATACAGTAGTTCTACGTTCTATCTCTAAGGTTTGTTTCCTCTTGATGTAGCCTTAAGCACAGGCTGGCGAATAACTCATTCAATGAAAGGCGTTGTTAGGCTGCCAAAAAACTACAGTCTCCTGAAATCACAACATATATTTTTTTTCTGACCTTCCTGATACTTTCAAATAATGAGCAGTACTCCAAACAAACTTGGATGTCCAAGTTTCGATCTCCTACGTTGAAGCATCCGTTTGCAGTAACAGTTTGAATTTTTAGGTTTCACTGCGTTTTCTTCTATATTGACAGATGCAGTTCGAACCCTAAATCAAACACGGTTTGTG
>NW_027517595.1:0-41704 GCF_048772815.1 Callospermophilus lateralis | reverse complement strand
TCTTGATGATACTTGGTGGTAATGATCAGTTCACAAAGCCCACTTGGCTGCCCAACTTTCACTCTTCTAGGTTCAAGCGTTCGTTTCCAGTAACAGTGTGAATTTTTAGGTTTCACTCTGTTTTCTGCTATATAGATAGATGTGTTTGAAACTCTAAATCAAACACGGTTTGTGCTAGCTCCGTGAAACTTGACAAAATGAAGTAGTTCTAAGTTCTATCTCTATGGTTTGTTTCCTTTTGAAGTACCCCATGCAGAGACTGGCGAAGAACACTTTCGTTTGAAAGGGGTTGCCAAGCTTCCAAAAAACTACTAGTTTGCTGAAATCTCAGCAAACATTTTTTCACCAAATCTTGATGATACTTGGTGGTAATGATCAGTTCACTAATCCCACTTGGCTGCCCAACTTTCACTCTTCTAGTTTCAAGCGTTCGTTTCCAGTAACACTTTGAATTTTTAGGTTTCACTCTGTTTTCTGTTATATAGATAGATGTGTTTGAAACTCTAAATCAAACACGGTTTGTGCTAGCTCCTTGAAACTTGACAAAATGAAGTAGTTCTAAGTTCTATCTCTATGGTTTGTTTCCTCTTGAAGTACCCCATGCAGAGACTGGCGAAAAACACTTTCGTTTGAAAGGGGTTGCCAAGCTTCCAAAAAACTACTAGTTTGCTGAAATCTCAGCAAACATTTTTTCACCAAATCTTGATGATACTTGGTGGTAATGATCAGTTCACTAATCCCACTTGGCTGCCCAACTTTCACTCTTCTAGGTTCAAGCGTTCGTTTCCAGTAACACTTTGATGTTTAGGTTTCACTCTGTTTTCTGTTATATAGATAGATGTGTTTGAAACTCTAAATCAAACACGGTTTGTGCTAGCTCCTTGAAACTTGACAAAATGAAGTAGTTCTAAGTTCTATCTCTATGGTTTGTTTCCTCTTGAAGTACCCCATGCAGAGACTGGCGAAAAACACTTTTGTTTGAAAGGGGTTGCCAAGCTTCCAAAAAACTACTAGTTTGCTGAAATCTCAGCAAACATTTTTTCACCAAATCTTGATGATACTTGGTGGTAATGATCAGTTCACTAATCCCACTTGGCTGCCCAACTTTCACTCTTCTAGGTTCAAGCGTTCGTTTCCAGTAACAGTTTGAATTTTTAGGTTTCACTCTGTTTTCTGTTATATAGATAGATGTGTTTGAAACTCTAAATCAAACACGGTTTGTGCTAGCTCCTGAAACATGACAAAATGAAGTAGTTCTAAGTTCTATCTCTATGGTTTGTTTCCTCTTGAAGTACCCCATGCAGAGACTGGCGAAAAACACTTTCGTTTGAAAGGGGTTGCCATCTTCCAAAAAACTACTAGTTTGCTGAAATCTCAGCAAACATTTTTTCACCAAATCTTGATGATACTTGGTGGTAATGATCAGTTCACTAATCCCACATGGCTGCCCAACTTTCACTCTTCTAAGTTCAAGCCTTCGTTTCCAGTAACAGTTTGAATTTTTAGGTTTCACTCTGTTTTCTGCTATATAGATAGATGTCTTTGAAACTCTAAATCAAACACGGTTTGTGCTAGCTCCGTGAAACTTGACAAAATGAAGTAGTTCTAAGTTCTATCTCTTTGGTTTGTTTCCTCTTGAAGTACCCCATGCAGAGACTGGCGAAAAACACTTTCGTTTGAAAGGGGTTGCCAAGCTTCCAAAAAAACTACTCGTTTGCTGAAATCTCCTCAAACATTTTTTCACCAAATCTTGATGATACTTGGTGGCAATGATCAGTTCACTAAGCCCACTTGGCTGCCCAATTTTCACTCTTCTAGGTTCAAGCGTTCGTTTCCAGTAACACTTTGAAATTTTAGGTTTCACTCTGTTTTCTGCTATATAGATAGATGTGTTTGAAACTCTAAATCAAACACGGTTTGTCCTAGCTCCGTGAAACTTGACAAAATGAAGTAGTTCTAAGTTCTATCTCTATGGTTTGTTTCCTCTTGAAGTACCCCATGCAGAGACTGGCGAAGAACACTTTCGTTTGAAAGGGGTTGCCAAGCTTCCAAAAAACTTCTCGTTTGCTGAAATCTCAGCAAACATTTTTTCACCAAATCTTGGTGATACTTGGTGGTAATGATCAGTTCACTAATCCCACTTGGCTGCCCAACTTTCACTCTTCTAGGTTCAAGCGTTCGTTTCCAGTAACAGTTTGAATTTTATGTTTCACTCTGTTTTCTGTTATATAGATAGATGTGTTTGAAACTCTAAATCAAACACGGTCTGTGCTAGCTCCGTGAAACTTGACAAAATGAAGTAGTTCTAAGTTCTATCTCTATGGTTTGTTTCCTCTTGAAGTACCCCATGCAGAGACTGGCGAAGAACACTTTCGTTTGAAAGGGGTTGCCAAGCTTCCAAAAAACTACTAGTTTGCTGAAATCTCAGCAAACATTTTTTCACCAAATCTTGATGATACTTGGTGGTAATGATCAGTTCACTAAGCCCACTTGGCTGCCCATTTTCACTCTTCTAGGTGCAAGCGTTCGTTTCCAGTAACACTTTGAATTTTTAGGTTTCACTCTGTTTTCTGCTATATAGATAGATGTGTTTGAAACTCTAAATCAAACACGGTTTGTGCTAGCTCCTTGAAACTTGACAAAATGAAGTAGTTCTAAGTTCTATCTCTATGGTTTGTTTTCTCTTGAAGTACCCCATGCAGAGACTGGCGAAAAACACTTTCATTTGAAAGGGGTTGCCAAGCTTCCAAAAAACTACTAGTTTGCTGAAATCTCAGCAAACATTTTTTCAACAAATCTTGATGATACTTGGTGGTAATGATCAGTTCACTAAGCCCACTTGGCTCCCCAACTTTCACTCTTCTGGGTTCAAGCGTTCGTTTCCAGTAACAGTGTGAATTTTTAGGTTTCACTCTGTTTTCTGCTATATAGATAGATGTGTTTGAAACTCTAAATCAAACACGGTTTGTGCTAGCTCCGTGAAACTTGACAAAATGAAGTAGTTCTAAGTTCTATCTCTATGGTTTGTTTCCTCTTGAAGTACCCCATGCAGAGACTGGCGAAGAACACTTTCGTTTGAAAGGGGTTGCCAAGCTTCCAAAAACTACTAGTTTGCTGAAATCTCAGCAAACATTTTTTCACCAAATCTTGAGATACTTGGTGGTAATGATCAGGTCACTAATCCCACTTGGCTGCCCAACTTTCACTCTTCTAGGTTCAAGCGTTCGTTTCCAGTAACACTTTGAATTTTTAGGTTTCACTCTGTTTTCTGTTATATAGATAGATGTGTTTGAAACTCTAAATCAAACACGGTTTGTGCTAGCTCCTTGAAACTTGACAAAATGAAGTAGTTCTAAGTTCTATCTCTATGGTTTGTTTCCTCTTGAAGTACCCCATGCAGAGACTGGCGAAGAACCACTTTCGTTTGAAAGGGGTTGCCAAGCTTCCAAAAAACTACTAGTTTGTTGAAATCTCAGCAAACATTTTTTCACCAAATCTTGATGATTCTTGGTGGTAATGATCAGTTCACTAAGCCCACTGGGCTGCCCAATTTTCACTCTTCTAGGTTCAAGTGTTCGTTTCCAGTAACACTTTGATTTTTTAGTTTTCACTCTGTTTTCTGCTATATAGATAGATGTGTTTGAAACTCTAAAATCAAACACGGTTTGTGCTAGCTCCTTGAAACTTGAGCAATGAAGTAGTTCTAAGTTCTATCTCTATGGTTTGTTTCCTCTTGAAGTACCCCATGCAGAGACTGGCGAAAAACACTTTCGTTTGAAAGGGGTTGCCAAGCTTCCAAAAAACTACTAGTTTGCTGAAATCTCAGCAAACATTTTTTTCACCAAATCTTGATGATACTTGGTGGTAATGATCAGTTCACTAAGCCCACTTGGCTGCCCAACTTTCACTCTTCTAGGTTCAAGCGTTCGTTTCCAGTAACAGTGTGAATTTTTAGGTTTCACTCTGTTTTCTGCTATATAGATAGATGTGTTTGAAACTCTAAATCAAACACGGTTTGTGCTAGCTCCGTGAAACTTGACAAAATGAAGTAGTTCTAAGTTCTATCTCTATGGTTTGTTTCCTTTTGAAGTACCCCATGCAGAGACTGGCGAAGACACTTTCGTTTGAAAGGGGTTGCCAAGCTTCCAAAAAACTACTAGTTTGCTGAAATCTCAGCAAACATTTTTTCACCAAATCTTGATGATACTTGGTGGTAATGATCAGTTCACTAATCCCACTTGGCTGCCCAACTTTCACTCTTCTAGGTTCAAGCGTTCGTTTCCAGTAACACTTTGAATTTTTAGGTTTCACTCTGTTTTCTGTTATATAGATAGATGTGTTTGAAACTCTAAATCAAACACGGTTTGTGCTAGCTCTCGAAACTTGACAAAATGAAGTAGTTCTAAGTTCTATCTCTATGGTTTGTTTCCTCTTGAAGTACCCCATGCAGAGACTGGCGAAAAACACTTTCGTTTGAAAGGGGTTGCCAAGCTTCCAAAAAACTACTAGTTTGCTGAAATCTCAGCAAACATTTTTTCACCAAATCTTGATGATACTTGGTGGTAATGATCAGTTCACTAATCCCACTTGGCTGCCCAACTTTCACTCTTCTAGGTTCAAGCGTTCGTTTCCAGTAACAGTGTGAATTTTTAGGTTTCACTCCTGTTTTCTGCTATATAGATAGATGTGTTTGAAACTCTAAATCAAACACGGTTTGTGCTAGCTCGTGAAACTTGACAAAATGAAGTAGTTCTAAGTTCTATCTCTATGGTTTGTTTCCTTTTGAAGTACCCCATGCAGAGACTGGCGAAGAACACTTTCGTTTGAAAGGGGTTGCCAAGCTTCCAAAAAACTACTAGTTTGCTGAAATCTCAGCAAACATTTTTTCACCAAATCTTGATGATACTTGGTGGTAATGATCAGTTCACTAATCCCACTTGGCTGCCCAACTTTCACTCTTCTAGTTTCAAGCGTTCGTTTCCAGTAACACTTTGAATTTTTAGGTTTCACTCTGTTTTCTGTTATATAGATAGATGTGTTTGAAACTCTAAATCAAACACGGTTTGTGCTAGCTCCTTGAAACTTGACAAAATGAAGTAGTTCTAAGTTCTATCTCTATGGTTTGTTTCCTCTTGAAGTACCCCATGCAGAGACTGGCGAAAAACACTTTCGTTTGAAAGGGGTTGCCAAGCTTCCAAAAAACTACTAGTTTGCTGAAATCTCAGCAAACATTTTTTCACCAAATCTTGATGATACTTGGTGGTAATGATCAGTTCACTAATCCCACTTGGCTGCCCAACTTTCACTCTTCTAGGTTCAAGCGTTCGTTTCCAGTAACACTTTGATGTTTAGGTTTCACTCTGTTTTCTGTTATATAGATAGATGTGTTTGAAACTCTAAATCAAACACGGTTTGTGCTAGCTCCTTGAAACTTGACAAAATGAAGTAGTTCTAAGTTCTATCTCTATGGTTTGTTTCCTCTTGAAGTACCCCATGCAGAGACTGGCGAAAAACACTTTTGTTTGAAAGGGGTTGCCAAGCTTCCAAAAAACTACTAGTTTGCTGAAATCTCAGCAAACATTTTTTCACCAAATCTTGATGATACTTGGTGGTAATGATCAGTTCACTAATCCCACTTGGCTGCCCAACTTTCACTCTTCTAGTTCAAGCGTTCGTTTCCAGTAACAGTTTGAATTTTTAGGTTTCACTCTGTTTTCTGTTATATAGATAGATGTGTTTGAAACTCTAAATCAAACACGGTTTGTGCTAGCTCCTTGAAACATGACAAAATGAAGTAGTTCTAAGTTCTATCTCTATGGTTTGTTTCCTCTTGAAGTACCCCATGCAGAGACTGGCGAAAAAACACTTTCGTTTGAAGGGGTTGCCATCTTCCAAAAAACTACTAGTTTGCTGAAATCTCAGCAAACATTTTTTCACCAAATCTTGATGATACTTGGTGGTAATGATCAGTTCACTAATCCCACATGGCTGCCCAACTTTCACTCTTCTAAGTTCAAGCCTTCGTTTCCAGTAACAGTTTGAATTTTTAGGTTTCACTCTGTTTTCTGCTATATAGATAGATGTCTTTGAAACTCTAAATCAAACACGGTTTGTGCTAGCTCCGTGAAACTTGACAAAATGAAGTAGTTCTAAGTTCTATCTCTTTGGTTTGTTTCCTCTTGAAGTACCCCATGCAGAGACTGGCGAAAAACACTTTCGTTTGAAAGGGGTTGCCAAGCTTCCAAAAAAACTACTCGTTTGCTGAAATCTCCTCAAACATTTTTTCACCAAATCTTGATGATACTTGGTGGCAATGATCAGTTCACTAAGCCCACTTGGCTGCCCAATTTTCACTCTTCTAGGTTCAAGCGTTCGTTTCCAGTAACACTTTGAAATTTTAGGTTTCACTCTGTTTTCTGCTATATAGATAGATGTGTTTGAAACTCTAAATCAAACACGGTTTGTCCTAGCTCCGTGAAACTTGACAAAATGAAGTAGTTCTAAGTTCTATCTCTATGGTTTGTTTCCTCTTGAAGTACCCATGCAGAGACTGGCGAAGAACACTTTCGTTTGAAAGGGGTTGCCAAGCTTCCAAAAAACTTCTCGTTTGCTGAAATCTCAGCAAACATTTTTTCACCAAATCTTGGTGATACCTTGGTGGTAATGATCAGTTCACTAATCCCACTTGGCTGCCCAACTTTCACTCTTCTAGGTTCAAGCGTTCGTTTCCAGTAACAGTTTGAATTTATGTTTCACTCTGTTTTCTGTTATATAGATAGATGTGTTTGAAACTCTAAATCAAACACGGTCTGTGCTAGCTCCGTGAAACTTGACAAAATGAAGTAGTTCTAAGTTCTATCTCTATGGTTTGTTTCCTCTTGAAGTACCCCATGCAGAGACTGGCGAAGAACACTTTCGTTTGAAAGGGTTGCCAAGCTTCCAAAAACTACTAGTTTGCTGAAATCTCAGCAAACATTTTTTCACCAAATCTTGATGATACTTGGTGGTAATGATCAGTTCACTAAGCCCACTTGGCTGCCCATTTTCACTCTTCTAGGTGCAAGCGTTCGTTTCCAGTAACACTTTGAATTTTAGGTTTCACTCTGTTTCTGCTATATAGATAGATGTGTTTGAAACTCTAAATCAAACACGGTTTGTGCTAGCTCCTTGAAACTTGACAAAATGAAGTAGTTCTAAGTTCTATCTCTATGGTTTGTTTTCTCTTGAAGTACCCCATGCAGAGACTGGCGAAAAACACTTTCATTTGAAAGGGGTTGCCAAGCTTCCAAAAAACTACTAGTTTGCTGAAATCTCAGCAAACATTTTTTCAACAAATCTTGATGATACTTGGTGGTAATGATCAGTTCACTAAGCCCACTTGGCTCCCCAACTTTCACTCTTCTGGGTTCAAGCGTTCGTTTCCAGTAACAGTGTGAATTTTTAGGTTTCACTCTGTTTTCTGCTATATAGATAGATGTGTTTGAAACTCTAAATCAAACACGGTTTGTGCTAGCTCCGTGAAACTTGACAAAATGAAGTAGTTCTAAGTTCTATCTCTATGGTTTGTTTCCTCTTGAAGTACCCCATGCAGAGACTGGCGAAGAACACTTTCGTTTGAAAGGGGTTGCCAAGCTTCCAAAAAACTACTAGTTTGCTGAAATCTCAGCAAACATTTTTTCACCAAATCTTGATGATACTTGGTGGTAATGATCAGGTCACTAATCCCACTTGGCTGCCCAACTTTCACTCTTCTAGGTTCAAGCGTTCGTTTCCAGTAACACTTTGAATTTTTAGGTTTCACTCTGTTTTCTGTTATATAGATAGATGTGTTTGAAACTCTAAATCAAACACGGTTTGTGCTAGCTCCTTGAAACTTGACAAAATGAAGTAGTTCTAAGTTCTATCTCTATGGTTTGTTTCCTCTTGAAGTACCCCATGCAGAGACTGGCGAAGAACACTTTCGTTTGAAAGGGGTTGCCAAGCTTCCAAAAAACTACTAGTTTGTTGAAATCTCAGCAAACATTTTTTCACCAAATCTTGATGATTCTTGGTGGTAATGATCAGTTCACTAAGCCCACTGGGCTGCCCAATTTTCACTCTTCTAGGTTCAAGTGTTCGTTTCCAGTAACACTTTGATTTTTTAGTTTTCCACTCTGTTTTCTGCTATATAGATAGATGTGTTTGAAACTCTAAATCAAACACGTTTGTGCTAGCTCCTTGAAACTTGAGCAAATGAAGTAGTTCTAAGTTCTATCTCTATGGTTTGTTTCCTCTTGAAGTACCCCATGCAGAGACTGGCGAAAAACACTTTCGTTTGAAAGGGGTTGCCAAGCTTCCAAAAAACTACTAGTTTGCTGAAATCTCAGCAAACATTTTTTCACCAAATCTTGATGATACTTGGTGGTAATGATCAGTTCACTAAGCCCACTTGGCTGCCCAACTTTCACTCTTCTAGGTTCACGCGTTCGTTTCCAGTAACAGTGTGAATTTTTAGGTTTCACTCTGTTTCTCTATATAGATAGATGTGTTTGAAACTCTAAATCAAACACGGTTTGTGCTAGCTCCGTGAAACTTGACAAAATGAAGTAGTTCTAAGTTCTATCTCTATGGTTTGTTTCCTTTTGAAGTACCCCATGCAGAGACTGGCGAAGAACACTTTCGTTTGAAAGGGGTTGCCAAGCTTCCAAAAAACTACTAGTTTGCTGAAATCTCAGCAAACATTTTTTCACCAAATCTTGATGATACTTGGTGGTAATGATCAGTTCACTAATCCCACTTGGCTGCCCAACTTTCACTCTTCTAGGTTCAAGCGTTCGTTTCCAGTAACACTTTGAATTTTTAGGTTTCACTCTGTTTTCTGTTATATAGATAGATGTGTTTGAAACTCTAAAATCAAACACGGTTTGTGCTAGCTCCTCGAAACTTGACAAAATGAAGTAGTTCTAAGTTCTATCTCTATGGTTTGTTTCCTCTTGAAGTACCCCATGCAGAGACTGGCGAAAAACACTTTCGTTTGAAAGGGTTGCCAAGCTTCCAAAAAACTACTAGTTTGCTGAAATCTCAGCAAACATTTTTTCACCAAATCTTGATGATACTTGGTGGTAATGATCAGTTCACTAATCCCACTTGGCTGCCCAACTTTCACTCTTCTAGGTTCAAGCGTTCGTTTCCAGTAACACTTTGATGTTTAGGTTTCACTCTGTTTTCTGTTATATAGATAGATGTGTTTGAAACTCTAAATCAAACATGGTTTGTGCTAGCTCCTTGAAACTTGACAAAATGAAGTAGTTCTAAGTTCTATCTCTATGGTTTGTTTCCTCTTGAAGTACCCCATGCAGAGACTGGCGAAAAACACTTTCGTTTGAAAGGGGTTGCCAAGCTTCCAAAAACTACTAGTTTGCTGAAATCTCAGCAAACATTTTTTCACCAAATCTTGATGATACTTGGTGGTAATGATCAGTTCACTAATCCCACTTGGCTGCCCATCTTTCACTCTTCTAGGTTCAAGCGTTCGTTTCCAGTAACAGTTTGAATTTTTAGGTTTCACTCTGTTTTCTGCTATATAGATAGATGTGTTTGAAACTCTAAATCAAACACGGTTTGTGCTAGCTCCTTGAAACTTGACAAAATGAAGTAGTTCTAAGTTCTATCTCTATGGTTTGTTTCCTCTTGAAGTACCCCATGCAGAGACTGGCGAAAAACACTTTCGTTTGAAAGGGGTTGCCAAGCTTCCAAAAAACTACTCGTTTGCTGAAATCTCAGCAAACATTTTTTCACCAAATCTTGATGATACTGGTGGTAATGAGTTCGTTCACTAAGCCCACTTGGCTGCCCAATTTTCACTCTTCTAGGTTCAAGCGTTCGTTTCCAGTAACACTTTGAAATTTTAGGTTTCACTCTGTTTTCTGCTATATAGATAGATGTGTTTGAAACTCTAAATCAAACACGGTTTGTGCTAGCTCCGTGAAACTTGACAAAATGAAGTAGTTCTAAGTTCTATCTTTATGGTTTGTTTCCTCTTGAAGTACCCCATGCAGAGACTGGCGAAGAACACTTTCGTTTGAAAGGGGTTGCCAAGCTTCCAAAAAACTTCTCGTTTGCTGAAATCTCAGCAAACATTTTTTCACCAAATCTTGATGATACTTGGTGGTAATGATCAGTTTACTAATCCCACTTGGCTGCCCAACTTTCACTCTTCTAGGTTCAAGCGTTCGTTTCCAGTAACAGTTTGAATTTTTAGGTTTCACTCTGTTTTCTGTTATATAGATAGATGTGTTTGAAACTCTAAATCAAACACGGTTTGTGCTAGCTCCGTAAAACTTGACAAAATGAAGTAGTTCTAAGTTCTATCTCTACGGTTTGTTTCCTCTTGAAGTACCCCATGCAGAGACTGGCGAAGAACACTTTCGTTTGAAAGGGGTTGCCAAGCTTCCAAAAAACTACTAGTTTGCTGAAATCTCAGCAAACATTTTTTCACCAAATCTTGATGATACTTGGTGGTAATGATCAGTTCACTAAGCCCACTTGGCTGCCCAATTTTCACTCTTCTAGGTTCAAGCGTTCGTTTCCAGTAACAGTTTGAATTTTTAGGTTTCACTCTGTTTTCTGCTAAATAGATAGATGTGTTTGAAACTATAAATCAAACACGGTTTGTGCTAGCTCCTTGAAACTTGACAAAATGAAGTAGTTCTAAGTTCTATCTCTATGGTTTGTTTCCTCTTGAAGTACCCCATGCAGAGACTGGCGAAGAACACTTTCGTTTGAAAGGGGTTGCCAAGCTTCCAAAAAACTACTAGTTTGCTGAAATCTCAGCAAACATTTTTTCACCAAATCTTGATGATTCTTGGTGGTAATGATCAGTTCACTAAGCCCACTTGGCTGCCCAATTTTCACTCTTCTAGGTTCAAGCGTTCGTTTCCAGTAACACTTTGAATTTTAGGTTTCACTCTGTTTTCTGCTATATAGATAGATGTGTTTGAAACTCTAAATCAAACACGGTTTGTGCTAGCTCCTTGAAACTTGAGCAAGAAGTAGTTCTAAGTTCTATCTCTATGGTTTGTTTCCTCTTGAAGTACCCCATGCAGAGACTGGCGAAAAACACTTTCGTTTGAAAGGGGTTGCCAAGCTTCCAAAAAACTACTAGTTTGCTGAAATCTCAGCAAACATTTTTTCACCAAATCTTGATGATACTTGGTGGTAATGATCAGTTCACTAAGCCCACTTGGCTGCCCAACTTTCACTCTTCTAGGTTCAAGCGTTCGTTTCCAGTAACAGTGTGAATTTTTAGGTTTCACTCTGTTTTCTGCTATATAGATAGATGTGTTTGAAACTCTAAATCAAACACGGTTTGTGCTAGCTCCGTGAAACTTGACAAAATGAAGTAGTTCTAAGTTCTATCTCTATGGTTTGTTTCCTTTTGAAGTACCCCATGCAGAGACTGGCGAAGAACACTTTCGTTTGAAAGGGGTTGCCAAGCTTCCAAAAAACTACTAGTTTGCTGAAATCTCAGCAAACATTTTTTCACCAAATCTTGATGATACTTGGTGGTAATGATCAGTTCACTAATCCCACTTGGCTGCCCAACTTTCACTCTTCTAGGTTCAAGCGTTCGTTTCCAGTAACACTTTGAATTTTTAGGTTTCACTCTGTTTTCTGTTATATAGATAGATGTGTTTGAAACTCTAAATCAAACACGGTTTGTGCTAGCTCCTCGAAACTTGACAAAATGAAGTAGTTCTAAGTTCTATCTCTATGGTTTGTTTCCTCTTGAAGTACCCCATGCAGAGACTGGCGAAAAACACTTTCGTTTGAAAGGGGTTGCCAAGCTTCCAAAAAACTACTAGTTTGCTGAAATCTCAGCAAACATTTTTTCACCAAATCTTGATGATACTTGGTGGTAATGATCAGTTCACTAATCCCACTTGGCTGCCCAACTTTCACTCTTCTAGGTTCAAGCGTTCGTTTCCAGTAACACTTTGATGTTTAGGTTTCACTCTGTTTTCTGTTATATAGATAGATGTGTTTGAAACTCTAAATCAAACATGGTTTGTGCTAGCTCCTTGAAACTTGACAAAATGAAGTAGTTCTAAGTTCTATCTCTATGGTTTGTTTCCTCTTGAAGTACCCCATGCAGAGACTGGCGAAAAACACTTTCGTTTGAAAGGGGTTGCCAAGCTTCCAAAAAACTACTAGTTTGCTGAAATCTCAGCAAACATTTTTTCACCAAATCTTGATGATACTTGGTGGTAATGATCAGTTCACTAATCCCACTTGGCTGCCCATCTTTCACTCTTCTAGGTTCAAGCGTTCGTTTCCAGTAACAGTTTGAATTTTTAGGTTTCACTCTGTTTTCTGCTATATAGATAGATGTGTTTGAAACTCTAAATCAAACACGGTTTGTGCTAGCTCCTTGAAACTTGACAAAATGAAGTAGTTCTAAGTTCTATCTCTATGGTTTGTTTCCTCTTGAAGTACCCCATGCAGAGACTGGCGAAAAACACTTTCGTTTGAAAGGGGTTGCCAAGCTTCCAAAAAACTACTCGTTTGCTGAAATCTCAGCAAACATTTTTTCACCAAATCTTGATGATACTTGGTGGTAATGATCAGTTCACTAAGCCCACTTGGCTGCCCAATTTTCACTCTTCTAGGTTCAAGCGTTCGTTTCCAGTAACACTTTGAAATTTTAGGTTTCACTCTGTTTTCTGCTATATAGATAGATGTGTTTGAAACTCTAAATCAAACACGGTTTGTGCTAGCTCCGTGAAACTTGACAAAATGAAGTAGTTCTAAGTTCTATCTTTATGGTTTGTTTCCTCTTGAAGTACCCCATGCAGAGACTGGCGAAGAACACTTTCGTTTGAAAGGGGTTGCCAAGCTTCCAAAAAACTTCTCGTTTGCTGAAATCTCAGCAAACATTTTTTCACCAAATCTTGATGATACTTGGTGGTAATGATCAGTTTACTAATCCCACTTGGCTGCCCAACTTTCACTCTTCTAGGTTCAAGCGTTCGTTTCCAGTAACAGTTTGAATTTTTAGGTTTCACTCTGTTTTCTGTTATATAGATAGATGTGTTTGAAACTCTAAATCAAACACGGTTTGTGCTAGCTCCGTAAAACTTGACAAAATGAAGTAGTTCTAAGTTCTATCTCTACGGTTTGTTTCCTCTTGAAGTACCCCATGCAGAGACTGGCGAAGAACACTTTCGTTTGAAAGGGGTTGCCAAGCTTCCAAAAAACTACTAGTTTGCTGAAATCTCAGCAAACATTTTTTCACCAAATCTTGATGATACTTGGTGGTAATGATCAGTTCACTAAGCCCACTTGGCTGCCCAATTTTCACTCTTCTAGGTTCAAGCGTTCGTTTCCAGTAACAGTTTGAATTTTTAGGTTTCACTCTGTTTTCTGCTAAATAGATAGATGTGTTTGAAACTCTAAATCAAACACGGTTTGTGCTAGCTCCTTGAAACTTGAGCAAATGAAGTAGTTCTAAGTTCTATCTCTATGGTTTGTTTCCTCTTGAAGTACCCCATGCAGAGACTGGCGAAAAACACTTTCGTTTGAAAGGGGTTGCCAAGCTTCCAAAAAACTACTAGTTTGCTGAAATCTCAGCAAACATTTTTTCACCAAATCTTGATGATACTTGGTGGTAATGATCAGTTCACTAATCCCACTTGGCTGCCCAACTTTCACTCTTCTAGGTTCAAGCGTTCGTTTCCAGTAACACTTTGAAATTTAGGTTTCACTCTGTTTTCTGTTATATAGTTAGATGTGTTTGAAATCTAAATCAAACACGGTTTGTGCTAGCTCCTTGAAACTTGACAAAATGAAGTAGTTCTAAGTTCTATCTCTATGGTTTGTTTCCTCTTGAAGTACTCCATGCAGAGACTGGCGAAAAACACTTTCGTTTGAAAGGGGTTGCCAAGCTTCCAAAAAACTACTAGTTTGCTGAAATCTCAGCAAACATTTTTTCTCCAAATCTTGATAATACTTGGTGGTAATGATCAGTTCCCTAATCCCACTTGGCTGCCCAACTTTCACTCTTCTAGGTTCAAGCGTTCGTTTCCAGTAACAGTTTGAATTTTTAGGTTTCACTCTGTTTTCTGTTATATAGATAGATGTGTTTGAAACTCTAAATCAAACACGGTTTGTGCTAGCTCCGTAAAACTTGACAAAATGAAGTAGTTCTAAGTTCTATCTCTATGGTTTGTTTCCTCTTGAAGTACCCCATGCAGAGACTGGCGAAGAACACTTTCGTTTGAAAGGGGTTGCCAAGCTTCCAAAAAACTACTAGTTTGCTGAAATCTCAGCAAACATTTTTTCACCAAATCTTGATGATACTTGGTGGTAATGATCAGTTCACTAAGCCCACTTGGCTGCCCAATTTTCACTCTTCTAGGTTCAAGCGTTCGTTTCCAGTAACAGTTTGAATTTTTAGGTTTCAATCTGTTTTCTGCTATATAGATAGATGTGTTTGAAACTCTAAATCAAACACGGTTTGTGCTAGCTCCTTGAAACTTGAGCAAATGAAGTAGTTCTAAGTTCTATCTCTATGGTTTGTTTCCTCTTGAAGTACCCCATGCAGAGACTGGCGAAAAACACTTTCGTTTGAAAGGGGTTGCCAAGCTTCCAAAAAACTCCTAGTTTGCTGAAATCTCAGCAAACATTTTTTCACCAAATCTTGATGATACTTGGTGGTAATGATCAGTTCACTAATCCCACATGGCTGCCCAACTTTCACTCTTCTAGGTTCAAGCGTTCGTTTCCAGTAACAGTTTGAATATTTAGGTTTCACTCTGTTTTCTGCTATATAGATAGATGTGTTTGAAACTCTAAATCAAACACGGTTTGTGCTAGCTCCTTGAAACTTGACAAAATGAAGTAGTTCTAAGTTCTATCTCTATAGTTTGTTTCCTCTTGAAGTACCCCATGCAGAGACTGGCGAAAAACACTTTCGTTTGAAAGGGGTTTCCAAGCTTCCAAAAAACTACTAGTTTGCTGAAATCTCAGCAAACATTTTTTCACCAAATCTTGATGATACTTGGTGGTAATGATCAGTTCACTAATCCCACTTGGCTGCCCAACTGTCACTCTTCTAGGTTCAAGCGTTCGTTTCCAGTAACAGTTTGAATTTTTAGGTTTCACTCTGTTTTCTGTTATATACATAGATGTGTTTGAAACTCTAAATCAAACACGGTTTGTGCTAGCTCCTTGAAACTTGACAAAATGAAGTAGTTCTAAGTTCTATCTCTATGGTTTGTTTCCTCTTGAAGTACCCCATGCAGAGACTGGCGAAAAACACTTTCGTTTGAAAGGGGTTGCCAAGCTTCCAAAAAACTACTAGTTTGCTGAAATCTCAGCAAACATTTTTTCACCAAATCTTGATGATACTTGGTGGTAATGATCAGTTCACTAATCCCACTTGGCTGCCCAACTTTCACTCTTCTAGGTTCAAGCGTTCGTTTCCAGTAACACTTTGATGTTTAGGTTTCACTCTGTTTTCTGTTATATAGATAGATGTGTTTGAAACTCTAAATCAAACACGGTTTGTGCTAGCTCCTTGAAACTTGACAAAATGAAGTAGTTCTAAGTTCTATCTCTATGGTTTGTTTCCTCTTGAAGTACCCCATGCAGAGACTGGCGAAGAACACTTTCGTTTGAAAGGGGTTGCCAAGCTTCCAAAAAACTACTAGTTTGCTGAAATCTCAGCAAACATTTTTTCACCAAATCTTGATGATACTTGGTGGTAATGATCAGTTCACTAAGCCCACTTGGCTGCCCAATTTTCACTCTTCTAGGTTCAAGCGTTCGTTTCCAGTAACAGTTTGAATTTTTAGGTTTCACTCTGTTTTCTGCTAAATAGATAGATGTGTTTGAAACTCTAAATCAAACACGGTTTGTGCTAGCTCCTTGAAACTTGAGCAAATGAAGTAGTTCTAAGTTCTATCTCTATGGTTTGTTTCCTCTTGAAGTACCCCATGCAGAGACTGGCGAAAAACACTTTCGTTTGAAAGGGGTTGCCAAGCTTCCAAAAAACTACTAGTTTGCTGAAATCTCAGCAAACATTTTTTCACCAAATCTTGATGATACTTGGTGGTAATGATCAGTTCACTAATCCCACTTGGCTGCCCAACTTTCACTCTTCTACGTTCAAGCGTTCGTTTCCAGTAACACTTTGAAATTTAGGTTTCACTCTGTTTTCTGTTATATAGATAGATGTGTTTGAAATCTAAATCAAACACGGTTTGTGCTAGCTCCTTGAATCTTGACAAAATGAAGTAGTTCTAAGTTCTATCTCTATGGTTTGTTTCCTCTTGAAGTACTCCATGCAGAGACTGGCGAAAAACACTTTCGTTTGAAAGGGGTTGCCAAGCTTCCAAAAAACTACTAGTTTGCTGAAATCTCAGCAAACATTTT
The DNA here is from genome assembly GCF_048772815.1 of Callospermophilus lateralis. Classification (NCBI taxonomy): domain Eukaryota; kingdom Metazoa; phylum Chordata; class Mammalia; order Rodentia; family Sciuridae; genus Callospermophilus; species Callospermophilus lateralis. Next base: position 25,291 of record NW_027517595.1, on the reverse strand, counting down.
TTCTCCAAATCTTGATGATACTTGGTGGTAATGATCAGTTCCCTAATCCCACTTGGCTGCCCAACTTTCACTCTTCTAGGTTCAAGCGTTCGTTTCCAGTAACAGTTTGAATTTTTAGGTTTCACTCTGTTTTCTCTTATATAGATAGATGTGTTTGAAACTCTAAATCAAACACGGTTTGTGCTAGCTCCGTAAAACTTGACAAAATGAAGTAGTTCTAAGTTCTATCTCTATGGTTTGTTTCCTCTTGAAGTACCCCATGCAGAGACTGGCGAAGAACACTTTCGTTTGAAAGGGGTTGCCAAGCTTCCAAAAAACTACTAGTTTGCTGAAATCTCAGCAAACATTTTTTCACCAAATCTTGATGATAGTTGGTGGTAATGATCAGTTCACTAAGCCCACTTGGCTGCCCAATTTTCACTCTTCTAGGTTCAAGCGTTCGTTTCCAGTAACAGTTTGAATTTTTAGGTTTCACTCTGTTTTCTGCTATATAGATAGATGTGTTTGAAACTCTAAATCAAACACGGTTTGTGCTAGCTCCTTGAAACTTGAGCAAATGAAGTAGTTCTAAGTTCTATCTCTATGGTTTGTTTCCTCTTGAAGTACCCCATGCAGAGACTGGCGAAAAACACTTTCGTTTGAAAGGGGTTGCCAAGCTTCCAAAAAACTCCTAGTTTGCTGAAATCTCAGCAAACATTTTTTCACCAAATCTTGATGATACTTGGTGGTAATGATCAGTTCACTAATCCCACATGGCTGCCCAACTTTCACTCTTCTAGGTTCAAGCGTTCGTTTCCAGTAACAGTTTGAATTTTTAGGTTTCACTCTGTTTTCTGCTATATAGATAGATGTGTTTGAAACTCTAAATCAAACACGGTTTGTGCTAGCTCCTTGAAACTTGACAAAATGAAGTAGTTCTAAGTTCTATCTCTATAGTTTGTTTCCTCTTGAAGTACCCCATGCAGAGACTGGCGAAAAACACTTTCGTTTGAAAGGGGTTTCCACGCTTCCAAAAAACTACTAGTTTGCTGAAATCTCAGCAAACATTTTTTCACCAAATCTTGATGATACTTGGTGGTAATGATCAGTTCACTAAGCCCACTTGGCTGCCCAACTGTCACTCTTCTAGGTTCAAGCGTTCGTTTCCAGTAACAGTTTGAATTTTTAGGTTTCACTCTGTTTTCTGTTATATACATAGATGTGTTTGAAACTCTAAATCAAACACGGTTTGTGCTAGCTCCTTGAAACTTGACAAAATGAAGTAGTTCTAAGTTCTATCTCTATGGTTTGTTTCCTCTTGAAGTACCCCATGCAGAGACTGGCGAAAAACACTTTCGTTTGAAAGGGGTTGCCAAGCTTCCAAAAAACTACTAGTTTGCTGAAATCTCAGCAAACATTTTTTCACCAAATCTTGATGATACTTGGTGGTAATGATCAGTTCACTAATCCCACTTGGCTGCCCAACTTTCACTCTTCTAGGTTCAAGCGTTCGTTTCCAGTAACACTTTGATGTTTAGGTTTCACTCTGTTTTCTGTTATATAGATAGATATGTTTGAAACTCTAAATCAAACACGGTTTGTGCTAGCTCCTTGAAACTTGACAAAATGAAGTAGTTCTAAGTTCTATCTCTATGGTTTGTTTCCTCTTGAGGTACCCCATGCAGAGACTGGCGAAAAACACTTTCGTTTGAAAGGGGTTGCCAAGCTTCCAAAAAACTACTAGTTTGCTGAAATCTCAGCAAATATTTTTTCACCAAATCTTGATGATACTTGGTGGTAATGATCAGTTCACTAATCCCACTTGGCTGCCCAACTTTCACTCTTCTAGGTTCAAGCGTTCGTTTCCAGTAACAGTTTGAATTTTTGGTTTCACTCTGTTTTCTGTTATATAGATAGATGTGTTTGAAACTCTAAATCAAACACGGTTTGTGCTAGCTCCGTGAAACTTGACAAAATGAAGTAGTTCTAAGTTCTATCTCTATGGTTTGTTTCCTCTTGAAGTACCCCATGCAGAGACTGGCGAAAAACACTTTCGTTTGAAAGGGGTTGCCAAGCTTCCAAAAAACTACTAGTTTGCTGAAATCTCAGCAAACATTTTTTCACCAAATCTTGATGATACTTGGTGGTAATGATCAGTTCACTAAGCCCACTTGGCTGCCCAACTGTCACTCTTCTAGGTTCAAGCGTTCGTTTCCAGTAACAGTTTGAATTTTTAGGTTTCACTCTGTTTTCTGCTATATAGATAGGTGTCTTTGAAACTCTAAATCAAACACGGTTTGTGCTAGCTCCGTGAAACTTGACAAAATGAAGTAGTTCTAAGTTCTATCTCTATGGTTTGTTTCCTCTTGAAGTACCCCATGCAGAGACTGGCGAAAAACACTTTCGTTTGAAAGGGGTTGCCAAGCTTCCAAAAAACTACTCGTTTGCTGAAATCTCAGCAAACATTTTATCACCAAATCTTGATGATACTTGGTGGTAATGATCAGTTCACTAAGCCCACTTGGCTGCCCAATTTTCACTCTTCTAGGTTCAAGCGTTTGTTTCCAGTAACACTTTGAAATTTTAGGTTTCACTCTGTTTTCTGCTATATAGATAGATGTGTTTGAAACTCTAAATCAAATACGGTTTGTGCTAGCTCCGTGAAACTTGACAAAATGAAGTAGTTCTAAGTTCTATCTCTATGGTTTGTTTCCTCTTGAAGTACCCCATGCAGAGACTGGCGAAGAACACTTTCGTTTGAAAGGGGTTGCCAAGCTTCCAAAAAACTTCTCGTTTGCTGAAATCTCAGCAAACATTTTTTCACCAAATCTTGATGATACTTGGTGGTAATGATCAGTTCACTAATCCCACTTGGCTGCCCAACTTTCACTCTTCTCGGTTCAAGCGTTCGTTTCCAGTAACAGTTTGAATTTTTAGGTTTCACTCTGTTTTCTGCTATATAGATAGATGTGTTTGAAACTCTAAATCAAACACGGTTTGTGCTAGCTCCGTAAAACTTGACAAAATGAAGTAGTTCTAAGTTCTATCTCTATGGTTTGTTTCCTCTTGAAGTACCCCATGCAGAGACTGGCGAAGAACACTTTCGTTTGAAAGGGGTTGCCAAGCTTCCAAAAAACTACTAGTTTGCTGAAATCTCAGCAAACATTTTTTCACCAAATCTTGATGATACTTGGTGGTAATGATCAGTTCACTAAGCCCACTTGGCTGCCCAATTTTCACTCTTCTAGGTTCAAGCGTTCGTTTCCAGTAACACTTTGAATTTTTAGGTTTCACTCTGTTTTCTGCTATATAGATAGATGTGTTTGAAACTCTAAATCAAACACGGTTTGTGCTAGCTCCTTGAAACTTGAGCAAATGAAGTAGTTCTAAGTTCTATCTCTATGGTTTGTTTTCTCTTGAAGTACCCCATGCAGAGACTGGCGAAAAACACTTTCGTTTGAAAGGGGTTGCCAAGCTTCCAAAAAACTACTAGTTTGCTGAAATCTCAGCAAACATTTTTTCACCAAATCTTGATGATACTTGGTGGTAATGATCAGTTCACTAATCCCACTTGGCTGCCCAACTTTCACTCTTCTAGGTTCAAGCGTTCGTTTCCAGTAACAGTTTGAATTTTTAGGTTTCACTCTGTTTTCTGTTATATAGATAGATGTGTTTGAAACTCTAAATCAAACACGGTTTGTGCTAGGTCCGTAAAACTTGACAAAATGAAGTAGTTCTAAGTTCTATCTCTATGGTTTGTTTCCTCTTGAAGTACCCCATGCAGAGACTGGCGAAGAACACTTTCGTTTGAAAGGGGTTGCCAAGCTTCCAAAAAACTACTAGTTTGCTGAAATCTCAGCAAACATTTTTTCACCAAATCTTGATGATACTTGGTGGTAATGATCAGTTCCCTAATCCCACGTGGCTGCCCAATTTTCACTCTTCTAGGTTCAAGCGTTCGTTTCCAGTAACACTTTGAATTTTTAGGTTTCACTCTGTTTTCTGCTATATAGATTGATGTGTTTGAAACTCTAAATCAAACACGGTTTGTGCTAGCTCCGTAAAACTTGACAAAATGAAGTAGTTCTAAGTTCTATCTCTATGGTTTGTTTCCTCTTGAAGTACCCCATGCAGAGACTGGCGAAGAACACTTTCGTTTGAAAGGGGTTGCCAAGCTTCCAAAAAACTACTAGTTTGCTGAAATCTCAGCAAACCTTTTTTCACCAAATCTTGATGATACTTGGTGGTAATGATCAGTTCACTAATCCCACTTGGCTGCCCATCTTTCACTCTTCTAGGTTCAAGCGTTCGTTTCCAGTAACACTTTGAATTTTTAGGTTTCACTCTGTTTTCTGCTATATAGATAGATGTGTTTGAAACTCTAAATCAAACACGGTTTGTGCTAGCTCCTTGAAACTTGACAAAATGAAGTAGTTCTAAGTTCTATCTCTATGGATTGTTTCCTCTTGAAGTACCCCATGCAGAGACTGGCGAAAAACACTTTCGTTTGAAAGGGGTTGCCAAGCTTCCAAAAAACTACTCGTTTGCTGAAATCTCAGCAAATATTTTTTCACCAAATCTTGATTATACTTGGTGGTAATGATCAGTTCACTAATCCCACTTGGCTGCCCAACTTTCACTCTTCTAGGTTCAAGCGTTCGTTTCCAGTAACAGTTTGAATTTTTAGGTTTCACTCTGTTTTCTGTTATATAGATAGATGTGTTTGAAACTCTAAATCAAACACGGTTTGTGTTAGCTCCGTGAAACTTGACAAAATGAAGTAGTTCTAAGTTCTATCTTTATGGTTTGTTTCCTCTTGAAGTACCCCATGCAGAGACTGGCGAAAAACACTTTCGTTTGAAAGGGGTTGCCAAGCTTCCAAAAAACTACTAGTTTGCTGAAATCTCAGCAAACATTTTTTCACCAAATCTTGATGATACTTGGTGGTAATGATCAGTTCACTAATCCCACATGGCTGCCCAACTTTCACTCTTCTAGGTTCAAGCGTTCGTTTCCAGTAACAGTTTGAATTTTTAGGTTTCACTCTGTTTTCTGCTATATAGATAGATGTGTTTGAAACTCTAAATCAAACACGGTTTGTGCTAGCTCCTTGAAACTTGACAAAATTAAATAGTTCTAAGTTCTATCTCTATGGTTTGTTTCCTCTTGAAGTACCCCATGCAGAGACTGGCGAAAAACACTTTCGTTTGAAAGGGGTTGCCAAGCTTCCAAAAAACTACTAGTTTGCTGAAATCTCAGCAAACATTTTTTCACCAAATCTTGAAGATACTTGGTGGTAATGATCAGTTCACTAATCCCACTTGGCTGCCCAACTTTCATTCTTCTAGGTTCAAGCGTTCGTTTCCAGGAACAGTTTGAATTTTTAGGTTTCACTCTGTTTTCTGTTATATAGATAGATGTGTTTGAAACTCTAAATCAAACACGGTTTGTGCTAGCTCCGTGAAACTTGACAAAATGAAGTAGTTCTAAGTTCTATCTCTATGGTTTGTTTCCTCTTGAAGTACCCCATGCAGAGACTGGCGAAGAACACTTTCGTTTGAAAGGGGTTGCCAAGCTTCCAAAAAACTACTAGTTTGCTGAAATCTCAGCAAACATTTTTTCACCAAATCTTGATGATACTTGGTGGTAATGATCAGTTCACTAAGCCCACTTGGCTGCCCAATTTTCACTCTTCTAGGTTCAAGCGTTCGTTTCCAGTAACACTTTGAATTTTTAGGTTTCACTCTGTTTTCTGCTATATAGATAGATGTGTTTGAAACTCTAAATCAAACACGGTTTGTGCTAGCTCCTTGAAACTTGAGCAAATGAAGTAGTTCTAAGTTCTATCTCTATGGTTTGTTTCCTCTTGAAGTACCCCATGCAGAGACTGGCGAAAAACACTTTCGTTTGAAAGGCGTTGCCAAGCTTCCAAAAAACTACTAGTTTGCTGAAATCTCAGCAAACCTTTTTTCACCAAATCTTGATGATACTTGGTGGTAATGATCAGTTCACTAATCCCACTTGGCTGCCCAACTTTCACTCTTCTAGGTTCAAGCATTCGTTTCCAGTAACACTTTGAATTTTTAGGTTTCACTCTGTTTTCTGCTATATAGATAGATGTGTTTGAAACTCTAAATCAAACACGGTTTGTGCTAGCTCCTTGAAACTTGACAAAATGAAGTAGTTCTAAGTTCTATCTCTATGGATTGTTTCCTCTTGAAGTACCCCATGCAGAGACTGGCGAAAAACACTTTCGTTTGAAAGGGGTTGCCAAGCTTCCAAAAATCTACTCGTTTGCTGAAATCTCAGCAAACATTTTTTCACCAAATCTTGATGATACTTGGTGGTAATGATCAGTTCACTAATCCCACTTGGCTGCCCAACTTTCATTCTTCTAGGTTCAAGCGTTCGTTTCCAGTAACAGTTTGAATTTTTAGGTTTCACTCTGTTTTCTGTTATATAGATAGATGTGTTTGAAACTCTAAATCAAACACGGTTTGTGCTAGCTCCGTGAAACTTGACAAAATGAAGTAGTTCTAAGTTCTATCTCTATGGTTTGTTTCCTCTTGAAGTACCCCATGCAGAGACTGGCGAAGAACACTTTCGTTTGAAAGGGGTTGCCAAGCTTCCAAAAAACTACTAGTTTGCTGAAATATCAGCAAACATTTTTTCACCAAATCTTGATGATACTTGGTGGTAATGATCAGTTCACTAAGCCCACTTGGCTGCCCAATTTTCACTCTTCTAGGTTCAAGCGTTCGTTTCCAATAACACTTTGAATTTTTAGGTTTCACTCTGTTTTCTGCTATATAGATAGATGTGTTTGAAACTCTACATCAAACACGGTTTGTGCTAGCTCCTTGAAACTTGAGCAAATGAAGTAGTTCTAAGTTCTATCTCTATGGTTTGTTTCCTCTTGAAGTACCCCATGCAGAGACTGGCGAAAAACACTTTCATTTGAAAGCTGTTGCCAAGCTTAAAAAAACTACTAGTTTGCTGAAATCTCAGCAAACATTTTTTCACCAAATCTTGATGATACTTGGTGTTAATGATCAGTTCACTAAGCCCACTTGGCTGCCCAACTTTCACTCTTCTAGGTTCAAGCGTTCGTTTCCAGTAACAGTTTGAATTTTTAGGTTTCACTCTGTTTTCTGCTTTATAGATAGATGAGTTTGAAACTCTAAATCAAACACGGTTTGTGCTAGCTCCGTGAAACTTGACAAAATGAAGTAGTTCTAAGTTGTATCTCTATGGTTTTTTCCTCTTGAAGTACCCCATGCAGAGACTGGCGAAGAACACTTTCGTTTGAAAGTGGTTGCCAAGCTTCCAAAAAACTACTAGTTTGCTGAAATCTCAGCAAACATTTTTTCACCAAATCTTGATGATACTTGGTGGTAATGATCTGATCACTAAGCCCACTTGGCTGCCCAATTTTCACTCTTCTAGGTTCAAGCGTTCGTTTCCAGTAACACTTTGAATTTTTAGGTTTCACTCTGTTTTCTGCTATATAGACAGATGTGTTTGAAACTCTAAATCAAACACGGTTTGTGCTAGCTCCGTGAAACTTGACAAAATGAAGTAGTTCTAAGTTCTATCTCTATGGTTTGTTTCCTCTTGAAGTACCCCATGCAGAGACTGGCGAAGAACACTTTCGTTTGAAAGGGGTTGCCAAGCTTCCAAAAAACTACTAGTTTGCTGAAATCTCAGCAAACATTTTTTCACCAAATCTTGATGATACTTGGTGGTAATGATCAGTTCACTAAGCCCACTTGGCTGCCCAATTTTCACTCTTCTAGGTTCAAGCGTTCGTTTCCAGTAACACTTTGAATTTTTAGGTTTCACTCTGTTTTCTGCTATATAGATAGATGTGTTTGAAACTCTAAATCAAATACGGTTTGTGCTAGCTCCGTGAAACTTGACAAAATGAACTAGTTCTAAGTTCTATCTCTATGGTTTGTTTCCTCTTGAAGTACCCCATGCAGAGACTGGCGAAGAACACTTTCGTTTGAAAGGGGTTGCCAAGCTTCCAAAAAACTTCTCGTTTGCTGAAATCTCAGCAAACATTTTTTCACCAAATCTTGATGATACTTGGTGGTAATGATCAGTTCACTAATCCCACTTGGCTGCCCAACTTTCACTCTTCTAGGTTCAAGCGTTCGTTTCCAGTAACAGTTTGAATTTTTAGGTTTCACTCTGTTTTCTGTTATATAGATAGATGTGTTTGAAACTCTAAATCAAACACGGTTTGTGCTAGCTCCGTAAAACTTGACAAAATGAAGTAGTTCTAAGTTCTATCTCTATGGTTTGTTTCCTCTTGAAGTACCCCATGCAGAGACTGGCGAAGAACACTTTCGTTTGAAAGGGGTTGCCAAGCTTCCAAAAAACTACTAGTTTGCTGAAATCTCAGCAAACATTTTTTCACCAAATCTTGATGATACTTGGTGGTAATGATCAGTTCACTAAGCCCACTTGGCTGCCCAATTTTCACTCTTCTAGGTTCAAGCGTTCGTTTCCAGTAACACTTTGAATTTTTAGGTTTCACTCTGTTTTCTGCTATATAGACAGATGTGTTTGAAACTCTAAATCAAACACGGTTTTTGCTACCTCCTTGAAACTTTACCAAATGAAGTAGTCCTAAGTTATCTCTATGGGTTTTTTCCTCTTGAAGTACCCCATGCAGAGACTGGCGAAAAACACTTTCGTTTGAAAGGGGTTGCCAAGCTTCCAAAAAACTACTAGTTTGCTGAAATCTCAGCAAACCTTTTTTCACCAAATCTTGATGATACTTGGTGGTAATGATCAGTTCACTAATCCCACTTGGCTACCCAATTTTTATTCTTCTAGGTTGAAGCATTCGTTTCCAGTAACAGTTTGAATTTTTAGGTTTCACTCTGTTTTCTCCTACATAGATAGCTCTGTTTGGAATTCTAAATCAAACATGGTTTGTGCTAGCTCCTTGAAACTTGACCAAACGAAGTAGTTCAAAGTTCTATCTCTATGGTTTGTTTCCTCTTGAAGTACCCCATGCAGAACTGGCGAAAAACACTTTCCTTTGAAAGGGGTTGCCAAGCTTCCAAAAAACTACTAGTTTGCAGAAATCTCAGCAAACATTTTTTCACCAAAACTTGATGATACTTGGTGGTAATGATCAGTTCACTAATCCCACTTGGCTGTCCAACTTTCACTCTTCTAGGTTCAAGCGTTCGTTTCCAGTAACACTTTGAATTTTTAGGTTTCACTCTGTTTTCTGCTATATAGATAGATGTGTTTGAAACTCTAAATCAAAAACGGTTTGTGCTAGCTCCTTGAAACTTGACTAAATGAAGTAGTTCTAAGTTCCTTCTCTATGATTTGTTTCCTCTTGAAGTACCCCATCAGAGACTGGCGAAAAACACTTTCATTTGAAAGGGGTTGCCAAGCTTCCAAAAAACTACTAGTTTGCTGAAATCTCAGCAAACATTTTTTCACCAAATCTTGATGATACTTGGTGGTAATGATCAGTTCACTAAGCCCGCTTGGCTGCCCAACTTTCACTCTTCTAGGTTCAAGCGTTCGTTTCCAGTAACAGTTTGAATTTTTAGGTTTCACTCTGTTTTCTGCTATATAGATAGATGTCTCGAAACTCAAAATCAAACACGGTTTGTGCTAGCTCCGTGAAACTTGACAAAATGAAGTAGTTCTAAGTTCTATCTCTATGGTTTGTTTCCTCTTGAAGTACCCCATGCAGAGACTGGCGAAAAACACTTTCGTTTGAAAGGGGTTGCCAAGCTTCCAAAAAACTACTAGTTTGCTGAAATCTCAGCAAACATTTTTTCACCAAATCTTGATGACACTTGGTGGTAATGATCAGTTCACTAAGCCCACTTGGCTGCCCAATTTTTACTCTTCTAGGTTCAAGCGTTCGTTTCCTGTAACACTTTGAATTTTTAGGTTTCACTCTGTTTTCTGCTATATAGATAGATGTGTTTGAAACTCTAAATCAAGCACGGTTTGTGCTAGCTCCTTGAAAGTTGACCAAATGAAGTAGTTCTAAGTTCTATCTCTATGGTTTGTTTCCTCTTGAAGTACCTCATGCAGAGACTGGCGAAAAACACTTTCGTTTGAAAGGGGTTGCCAAGCTTCCAAAAAACTACTAGTTTGCTGAAATCTCAGCAAACCTTTTTTCACCAAATCATGATGATACTTGGTGGTAATGATCGGTTCACTAAGCCCACTTGGCTGACCAACTTTCACTCTTCTAGGTTCAAGCGTTCGTTTCCAGTAACAGTTTGAATTTTTAGGTTTCACTCTGTTTTCTGCTATATAGATAGATGTGTTTGAAACTCTAAATCAAACACGGTTTGTGCTAGCTCCTTGAATCTTGACCAAATGAAGTAGTTCTAAGTTCTATCTCTATGTTTTGTTTCCTCTTGAAGTACCCCATGCAGAGACTGGCGAAAAACACTTTCGTTTGAAAGGGGTGGCCAAGCTTCCAAAAAACTACTAGTTTGCTGAAATCTCAGCAAACCTTTTTTCACCAAATCTTGCTGATACTTGGTGGTAATGATCAGTTCACTAATCCCACTTGGCTGCCCAACTTTCACTCTTCTAGGTTCAAGCGTTCATTTCCAGTAACACTTTGAATTTTTAGGTTTCACTCTGTTTTCTGCTATATAGATAGATGTGTTTGAATCTCTAAATCAAAAACGGTTTGTGCTAGCTCCTTGAAACTTGACTAAATGAAGTAGTTCTAAGTTCTATCTCTATGATTTGTTTCCTCTTGAAGTACCCCATGCAGAGACTGGCGAAAAACACTTTCGTTTGAAAGGGGTTGCCAAGCTTCCAAAAAACTACTAGTTTGCTGAAATCTCAGCAAACATTTTTTCACCAAAACTTGATGATACTTGGTGGTAATTATCAGTTCACTAATCCCACTTGGCTGCCCAACTTTCACTCTTCTAGGTTCAAGCGTTCGTTTCCAGTAACACTTTGAATTTTTAGGTTTCACTCTGTTTTCTGCTATATAGATAGATGTGTTTGAAACTCTAAATCAAACACGGTTTGTGCTAGCTCCTTGAAACTTGACCAAATGAAGTAGTTCTAAGTTCTATCTCTAATGTTTGTTTCCTCTTGAAGTACCCCATGCAGAGACTGGCGAAAAACACTTTCGTTTGAAAGGGGTGGCCAAGCTTCCAAAAAACTACTAGTTTGCTGAAATCTCAGCAAACATTTTTTCACCAAATCTTGATGATACTTGGTGGTAATGATCAGTTCACTAAGCCCACTTGGCTGCCCAATTTTCACTCTTCTAGGTTCAAGCGTTCGTTTCCAGTAACACTTTGAATTTTTAGGTTTCACTCTGTTTTCTGCTATATAGATAGATGTGTTTGAAACTCTAAATCAAATACGGTTTGTGCTAGCTCCGTGAAACTTGACAAAATGAAGTAGTTCTAAGTTCTATCTCTATGGTTTGTTTCCTCTTGAAGTACCCCATGCAGAGACTGGCGAAGAACACTTTCGTTTGAAAGGGGTTGCCAAGCTTCCAAAAAACTTCTAGTTTGCTGAAATCTCAGCAAACATTTTTTCACCAAATCTTGATGATACTTGGTGGTAATGATCAGTTCACTAAGCCCACTTGGCTGCCCAATTTTCACTCTTCTAGGTTCAAGCGTTCGTTTCCAGTAACACTTTGAATTTTTAGGTTTCACTCTGTTTTCTGCTATATAGATAGATGTGTTTGAAACTCTAAATCAAACACGGTTTGTGCTAGCTCCTTGAAACCTGACCAAATGAAGTAGTTCTAAGTTCTATCTCTATGGTTTGTTTCCTCTTGAAGTACCCCATGCAGAGACTGGCGAAAAACACTTTCGTTTGAAAGGGGTTGCCAAGCTTCCAAAAAACTACGAGTTTGCTGAAATCTCAGCAAACATTTTTTCACCAAAACTTGATGATACTTGGTGGTAATGATCAGTTCACTAATCCCACTTGGCTGCCCAACTTTCACTCTTCTAGGTTCAAGCGTTCGTTTCCAGTAACACTTTGAATTTTTAGGTTTCACTCTGTTTTCTGCTATATAGACAGATGTGTTTGAAACTCTAAATCAAACACGGTTTTTGCTACCTCCTTGAAACTTTACCAAATGAAGTAGTCCTAAGTTATCTCTATGGCTTTTTTCCTCTTGAAGTACCCCATGCAGAGACTGGCGAAAAACACTTTCGTTTGAAAGGGGTTGCCAAGCTTCCAAAAAACTACTAGTTTGCTGAAATCTCAGCAAACCTTTTTTCACCAAATCTTGATGATACTTGGTGGTAATGATCAGTTCACTAATCCCACTTGGCTACCCAATTTTTATTCTTCTAGGTTGAAGCATTCGTTTCCAGTAACAGTTTGAATTTTTAGGTTTCACTCTGTTTTCTCCTACATAGATAGCTCTGTTTGGAATTCTAAATCAAACATGGTTTGTGCTAGCTCCTTGAAACTTGACCAAACGAAGTAGTTCAAAGTTCTATCTCTATGGTTTGTTTCCTCTTGAAGTACCCCATGCAGAGACTGGCGAAAAACACTTTCCTTTGAAAGGGGTTGCCAAGCTTCCAAAAAACTACTAGTTTGCAGAAATCTCAGCAAACATTTTTTCACCAAAACTTGATGATACTTGGTGGTAATGATCAGTTCACTAATCCCACTTGGCTGTCCAACTTTCACTCTTCTAGGTTCAAGCGTTCGTTTCCAGTAACACTTTGAATTTTTAGGTTTCACTCTGTTTTCTGCTATATAGATAGATGTGTTTGAAACTCTAAATCAAAAACGGTTTGTTCTAGCTCCTTGAAACTTGACTAAATGAAGTAGTTCTAAGTTCCTTTTCTATGATTTGTTTCCTCTTGAAGTACCCCATGCAGAGACTGGCGAAAAACACTTTCATTTGAAAGGGGTTGCCAAGCTTCCAAAAAACTACTAGTTTGCTGAAATCTCAGCAAACATTTTTTCACCAAATCTTGATGATACTTGGTGGTAATGATCAGTTCACTAAGCCCGCTTGGCTGCCCAACTTTCACTCTTCTAGGTTCAAGCGTTCGTTTCCAGTAACAGTTTGAATTTTTAGGTTTCACTCTGTTTTCTGCTATATAGATAGATGTCTCGAAACACAAAATCAAACACGGTTTGTGCTAGCTCCGTGAAGCTTGACAAAATGAAGTAGTTCTAAGTTCTATCTCTATGTTTTGTTTCCTCTTGAAGTACCCCATGCAGAGACTGGCGAAAAACACTTTCGTTTGAAAGGGGTGGCCAAGCTTCCAAAAAACTACTAGTTTGCTGAAATCTCAGCAAACCTTTTTTCACCAAATCTTGCTGATACTTGGTGGTAATGATCAGTTCACTAATCTCACTTGGCTGCCCAACTTTCACTCTTCTAGGTTCAAGCGTTCGTTTCCAGTAACACTTGGAATTTTTAGGTTTCACTCTGTTTTCTGCTATATAGATAGATGTGTTTGAAACTCTAAATCAAACACGGTTTGTGCTAGCTCCGTGAAACTTGACAAAATGAAGTAGTCCTAAGTTCTACCTCTATGGTTTGTTTCCTCTTGAAGTACCCCATGCAGAGACTGGCGAAGAACACTTTCGTTTGAAAGGGGTTGCCAAGCTTCCAAAAAACTACTAGTTTGCTGAAATCTCAGCAAACATTTTTTCACCAAATCTTGATGATACTTGGTGGTAATGATCAGTTCACTAATCCCACATGGCTGCCCAACTTTCACTCTTCTAGGTTCAAGCGTTCGTTTCCAGTAACACTTTGAATTTTTAGGTTTCACTCTGTTTTCTGCTATATAGACAGATGTGATTGAAACTCTAAATCAAACACGGTATGTGCTAGCTCCTTGAAACTTGACCAAATGAAGTAGTTCTAAGTTCTATCTCTATGGTTTGTTTCCTCTTGAAGTACCCCATGCAGAGACTGGCGAAAAACACTTTCGTTTGAAAGGGGTTGCCAAGCTTCCAAAAAACTACTAGTTTGCTGAAATCTCAGCAAAACTTTTTTCACCAAAACTTGATGATACTTGGTGGTAATGATCAGTTCACTAATCCCACTTGGCTGCCCAACTTTCACTCTTCTAGGTTCAAGCGTTCGTTTCCAGTAACACTTTGAATTTTTAGGTTTCACTCTGTTTTCTGCTATATAGACAGATGTGTTTGAAACTCTAAATCAAACACGGTTTGTGCTAGCTCCTTGAAACTTGACCAAATGAAGTAGTTCTAAGTTCTATCTCTATGGTTTGTTTCCTCTTGAAGTACCCCATGCAGAGACTGGTGAAAAACACTTTCGTTTGAAAGGGGTTGCCAAGCTTCCAAAAAACTACTGGTTTGCTGAAATCTCAGCAAACATTTTTTCACCAAAACATGATGATACTTGGTGGTAATGATCAGTTCACTAATCCCACTTGGCTGCCCAATTTCACTCTTCTAGGTTCAAGCGTTCGTTTCCAGTAACACTTTGAATTTTTAGGTTTCACTCTGTTTTCTGCTATATAGATAGATGTGTTTGAAACTCTAAATCAAACACGGTTTGTGCTAGCTCCTTGAAACTTGAGCAAATGAAGTAGTTCTAAGTTCTATCTCTATGGTTTGTTTCCTCTTGAAGTACCCCATGCAGAGACTGGGGAAAAACACTTTCGTTTGAAAGGGGTTGCCAAGCTTCCAAAAAACTACTAGTTTGCTGAAATCTCAGCAAACATTTTTTCACCAAATCTTGATGATACTTGGTGGTAATGATCAGTTCACTAATCCCACTTGGCTGCCCAACTTTCACTCTTCTAGGTTCAAGCGTTCGTTTCCAGTAACACTTTGAATTTTTACGTTTCACTCTGTTTTCTGCTATATAGACAGATGTGTTTGAAACTCTAAATCAAACACGGTTTGTGCTAGCTCCTTGAACCTTGACCAAATGAAGTAGTTCTATGTTCCATCTCTATGGTTTGTTTCCTCTTGAAGTACACCATGCAGAGACTGGCGAAAAACACTTTCGTTTGAAAGGGGTGGCCAAGCTTCCAAAAACTACAAGTTTGCTGAAATCTCAGCAAACATTTTTTCACCAAATCTTGAGGATACTTGGTGGTAATGATCAGTTCACTAATCCCACTTGGCTGCCCAATTTGTATTATTCTAGGTTGAAGCATTCGTTTCCAGTAACAGTTTGAATTTTTATTTTTCACTCTGTTTTCTCCTATATAGATAGCTGTGTTTGGAATTCTAAATCAAACATGGTTTGTGCTAGCTCCTTGAAACGTGACCAAATGAAGTAGTTCTAACTTCTATCTCTTTGGTTTGTTTCCTCTTGAAGTACCCCATGCAGAGACTGACGAAAAACACTTTCGTTTGAAAGGGGTGGCCAAGCTTCCAAAAAACTACTAGTTTGCTGAAATCTCAGCAAACCTTTTTTCACCAAAACTTGATGATACTTGGTGGTAATGATCAGTTCACTAATCTCACTTGGCTGCCCAACTTTAACTCTTCTAGGTTCAAGCGTTCGTTTCCAGTAACACTTTGAATTTTTAGGTTTCACTCTGTTTTCTGCTATATAGATAGATGTGTTTGAAACTCTAAATCAAACACGGTTTGTGCTAACTCCGTGAAACTTGACAAAATGAAGTAGTTCTAAGTTCTATCTCTATGGTTTGTTTCTTCTTGAAGTACCCCATGCAGAGACTGGCGAAAAACACTTTCGTTTGAAAGGGGTTGCCAAGCTTCCAAAAAACTACTAGTTTGCTGAAATCTCAGCAAACATTTTTTCACCAAAACTTGATGATACTTGGTGGTAATGATCAGTTCACTAATCCCACTTGGCTGCCCAACTTTCACTCTTCTAGGTTCAAGCGTTCGTTTCCAGTAACACTTTGAATTTTTAGGTTTCACTCTGTTTTCTGCTATATAGACAGATGTGTTTGAAACTCTAAATCAAACACGGTTTGTGCTAGCTCCTTGAAACTTGACCAAATGAAGTAGTTCTAAGTTCTATCTCTATGGTTTGTTTCCTCTTGAAGTACCCCATGCAGAGACTGGCGAAAAACACTTTCGTTTGAAAGGGGTTGCCAAGCTTCCAAAAAACTACTAGTTTGCTGAAATCTCAGCAAACCTTTTTTCACCAAATCTTGATGATACTTGGTGGTAATGATCAGTTCACTAATCCCACTTGGCCGCCCAACTTTCACTCTTCTAGGTTCAAGCGTTCGTTTCCAGTAACACTTTGAATTTTTAGGTTTCACTCTGTTTTCTGCTTTATAGACAGATGTGTTTGAAACTCTAAATCAAACACGGTTTGTGCTAGCTCCTTGAACCTTGACCAAATGAAGTAGTTCTATGTTCCATCTCTATGGTTTGTTTCCTCTTGAAATACACCATGCAGAGACTGGCGAAAAACACTTTCGTTTGAAAGGGGTGGCCAAGCTTCCAAAAAACTACAAGTTTGCTGAAATCTCAGCAAACATTTTTTCACCAAATCTTGAGGATACTTGGTGGTAATGATCAGTTCACTAATCCCACTTGGCTGCCCAATTTGTATTATTCTAGGTTGAAGCATTCGTTTCCAGTAACAGTTTGAATTTTTATTTTTCACTCTGTTTTCTCCTATATAGATAGCTGTGTTTGGAATTCTAAATCAAACATGGTTTGTGCTAGCTCCTTGAAACTTGACCAAATGAAGTAGTTCTAAGTTCTATCTCTTTGGTTTGTTTCCTCTTGAAGTACCCCATGCAGAGACTGACGAAAAACACTTTCGTTTGAAAGGGGTGGCCAAGCTTCCAAAAAACTACTAGTTTGCTGAAATCTCAGCAAACCTTTTTTCACCAAATCTTGATGATACTTGGTGGTAATGATCAGTTCACTAATCTCACTTGGCTGCCCAACTTTCACTCTTCTAGGTTCAAGCGTTCGTTTCCAGTAACACTTTGAATTTTTAGGTTTCACTCTGTTTTCTGCTATATAGATAGATGTGTTTGAAACTCTAAATCAAACACGGTTTGTGCTAATTCCGTGAAACTTGACAAATGAAGTAGTCCTAAGTTCTATCTCTATGGTTTGTTTCCTCTTGAAGTACCCCATGCAGAGACTGGCGAAAAACACTTTCGTTTGAAAGGGGTTGCCAAGCTTCCAAAAAACTACTAGTTTGCTGAAATCTCAGCAAACCTTTTTTCACCAAAACATGATGATACTTGGTGGTAATGATCAGTTCACTAATCCCACTTGTCTGCCCAACTTTCACTCTTCTAGGTTCAAGCGTTCGTTTCCAGTAACACGTTGAATTTTTAGGTTTCACTCTGTTTTCTGCTATATAGACAGATGTGTTTGAAACTCTAAATCAAACACGGTTTGTGCTAGCTCCTTGAAACTTGACAAAATGAAGTAGTTCTAAGTTCTATCACTATGGTTTGTTTCCTCTTGAAGTACCCATGCAGAGACTGGCGAAAAACACTTTCGTTTGAAAGGGGTTGCCAAGCTTCCAAAAAACTACTAGTTTGCTGAAATCTCAGCAAACATTTTTTCACCAAATCTTGATGATACTTGGTGGTAATGATCAGTTCACTAAGTCCACTTGGCTGCCCAATTTTTACTATTCTAGGTTCAAGCGTTCGTTTCCTGTAACACTTTGAATTTTTAGGTTTCACTCTGTTTTCTGCTATATAGATAGATGTGTTTGAAACTCTAAATCAAACACGGTTTGTGCTAGCTCCTTGAAACTTTACCAAGTGAAGTAGTTCTATGTTCCATCTCTATGGTTTGTTTCCTCTTGAAGTACACCATGCAGAGAGTGGCGAAAAACACTTTCGTTTAAAAGGGGTGACCAAGCTTCCAAAAAACTACTAGTTTGCTGAAATCTCAGCAAACCTTTTTTCACCAAAACATGATGATACTTGGTGGTAATGATCAGTTCACTAATCCCACTTGGCTGCCCAACTTTCACTCTTCTAGGTTCAAGCGTTCGTTTCCAGTAACACTTTGAATTGTTAGGTTTCACTCTGTTTTCTGCTATATAGATAGATGTGTTTGAAACTCTAAATCAAACACGGTTTGTGCTAGCTCCTTGAAACTTGACAAAATGAAGTAGTTCTAAGTTCTATCTCTATGGTTTGTTTCCTCTTGAAGTACCCCATGCAGAGACTGGCGAAAAACACTTTCGTTTGAAAGGGTTTGCCAAGCTTCCAAAAAACTACTAGTTTGCTGAAATCTCAGCAAACATTTTATCACCAAATCTTGATGATACTTGGTGGTAATGATCAGTTCACTAATCCCACTTGGCTGCCCAATTTTTATTCTTCTAGGTTGAAGCATTCGTTTCCAGTAACAGTTTGAATTTTTAGGTTTCACTCTGTTTTCTCCTACATAGATAGCTGTGTTTGGAATTCTAAATCAAACACGGTTTGTGCTAGCTCCTTGAAACTTGACCAAATGAAGTAGTTCTAAGTTCTATCTCTTTGGTTTGTTTCCTCTTGAAGTACCCCATGCAGAACTGGCGAAAAACACTTTCATTTGAAAGGGGTTGCCAAGCTTCCAAAACACTACTAGTTTGCTGAGATCTCAGCAAACATTTTTTCACCAAATCTTGATGATACTTGGTGGTAATGATCAGTTCACTAAGCCCACTTGGCTGCCGAACATTCACTCTTCTAGGTTCAAGCGTTCGTTTCCAGTAACAGTTTGAATTTTTAGGTTTCACTCTGTTTTCTGCTATATAGACAGATGTGTTTGAAACTCTAAATCAAACACGGTTTGTGCTAGCTCCTTGAAACTTGACCAAATGAAGTAGTTCTAAGTTCTATCTCTATGGTTTGTTTCCTCTTGAAGTACCCCATGCAGAGACTGGCGAAAAACACTTTCGTTTGAAAGGGGTTGCCAAGCTTCCAAAAAACTACTAGTTTGCTGAAATCTCAGCAAACCTTTTTTCACCAAAACATGATGATACTTGGTGGTAATGATCAGTTCACTAATCCCACTTGGCTGCCCAACTTTCACTCTTCTAGGTTCAAGCGTTCGTTTCCAGTAACACTTTGAATTTTTAGGTTTCACTCTGTTTTCTGCTATATAGACAGATGTGTTTGAAACTCTAAATCAAACACGGTTTGTGCTAGCTCCTTGAAACTTGACCAAATGAAGTAGTTCTAAGTTCTATCTCTATGGTTTGTTTCCTCTTGAAGTACCCATGCAGAGACTGGCGAAAAACACTTTCGTTTGAAAGGGGTTGCCAAGCTTCCAAAAAACTACTAGTTTGCTGAAATCTCAGCAAACATTTTTTCACCAAATCTTGATGATACTTGGTGGTAATGATCAGTTCACTAAGTCCACTTGGCTGCCCAATTTTTACTATTCTAGGTTCAAGCGTTCGTTTCCTGTAACACTTTGAATGTTTAGGTTTCACTCTGTTTTCTGCTATATAGATAGATGTGTTTGAAACTCTAAATCAAACACGGTTTGTGCTAGCTCCTTGAAACTTTACCAAATGAAGTAGTTCTATGTTCCATCTCTATGGTTTGTTTCCTCTTGAAGTACACCATGCAGAGAGTGGCGAAAAACACTTTCGTTTAAAAGGGGTGGCCAAGCTTCCAAAAAACTACTAGTTTGCTGAAATCTCAGCAAAACTTTTTTCACCAAATCTTGATTATACTTGGTGGTAATGATCAGTTCACTAATCCCACTTGGCTGCCCAATATTTATTCTTCTAGGTTGAAGCATTCGTTTCCAGTAACAGTTTGAATTTTTAGGTTTCACTCTGTTTTCTCATACATAGATAGCTGTGTTTGGAATTCTAAATCAAACACGGTTTGTGCTAGCTCCTTGAAACTTGACCAAATGAAGTAGTTCTAAGTTCTATCTCTATGGTTTGTTTCCTCTTGAAGTACCCCATGCAGAGACTGGCGAAAAACACTTTAGTTTGAAAGGGGTTGCCAAGCTTCCAAAAAAACTACTAGTTTGCTGAAATCTCAGCAAACATTTTTTCACATAATCTTCATGATACTTGGTGGTAATGATCAGTTCACTAATCCCACTTGGCTGCCCAACTTTCACTCTTCTAGGTTCAAGCGTTCGTTTCCAGTAACACTTTGAATTTTTAGGTTTCACTCTGTTTTCTGCTATATAGATAGATGTGTTTGAAACTCTAAATCAAACACGGTTTGTGCTAGCTCCTTGAAACATGACCAAATGAAGTAGTTCTATGTTCTATCTCTATGGTTTGTTTCCTCTTGAAGTACCCCATGAAGAGACTGGCGAAAAACACTTTCGTTTGAAAGGTGTTGCCAAGCTTCCAAAAAACTACTAGTTTGCTGAAATCTCAGAAAACATTTTTTCACCAAATCTTGATGATACTTGGTGGTAATGATCAGTTCACTAAGCCCACTTGGCTGCCCAATTTTTACTCTTCTAGGTTCAAGCGTTCGTTTCCAGTAACACTTTGAATTTTTAGGTTTCACTCTGTTTTCTGCTATATAGATAGATGTGTTTGAAACTCTAAATCAAACACTGTTTGTGCTAGCTCCTTGAAACTTTACCAAATGAAGTAGTCTCTATGGTTTGTTTAATCTTGAAGTACACCATGCAGAGACTGGCGAAAAACACTTTCGTTTGAAAGGGGTGGCCAAGCTTCCAAAAAACTACTAGTTTGCTGAAATTTCAGCAAACCTTTTTTCACCAAATCTTGATGATACTTGGTGGTAATGATCAGTTCACTAATCTCACTTGGCTGCCCAACTTTCACTCTTCTAGGTTCAAGCGTTCGTTTCCAGTAACACTTTGAATTTTTAGGTTTCACTCTGTTTTCTGCTATATAGATAGATGTGTTTGAAACTCTAAATCAAACACGGTTTGTGCTAGCTCCGTGAAACTTGACAAAATGAAGTAGTTCTAAGTTCTATCTCTATGGTTTGTTTCCTCTTGAAGTACCCCATGCAGAGACTGGCGAAAAACACTTTCGTTTGAAAGGGGTTGCCAAGCTTCTAAAAACCTACTAGTTTGCTGAAATCTCAGCAAACCTTTTTTCACCAAATCTTGATGATACTTGGTGGTAATGATCAGTTCACTAATCCCACTTGGCTGCCCAATTTTTATTCTTCTAGGTTGAAGCATTCGTTTCCAGTAACAGTTTGAATTTTTAGGTTTCACTCTGTTTTCTCCTACATAGATAGCTGTGTTTGGAATTCTAAATCAAACATGGTTTGTGCTAGCTCCTTGAAACTTGACCAAATGAAGTACTTCTAAGTTCTATCCCTATGGTTTGTTTCCTCTTGATGTACCCCATGCAGAGACTGGCGAAAAACACTTCCGTTTGAAAGGGGTTGCCAAGCTTCCAAAAAACTACTAGTTTTTGAAATCTCAGCAAACATTTTTTCACCAAAACTTGATGATACTTGGTGGTAATGATGAGTTCACTAATCTCACTTGGCTGCCCAACTTTCACTCTTCTAGGTTCAAGCGTTCGTTTACAGTAACACTTTGAATTTTTAGGTTTCACTCTGTTTTCTGCTATATAGACAGATGTGTTTGAAACTCTAAATCAAACACGGTTTGTGCTAGCTCCTCGAAACTTGACCAAATGAAGTAGTTCTAAGTTCTATCTCTATGGTTTGTTTCCTCTTGAAGTACCCCATGCAGAGACTGGCGAAAAACACTTTCGTTTGAAAGGGGTTGCCAAGCTTCCAAAAAACTACTAGTTTCCTGAAATCTCAGCAAACCTTTTTTCACCAAAACTTGATGATACTTGGTGGTAATGATCAGTTCACTAATCCCACTTTCCTGCCCAACTTTCACTCTTCTAGGTTCAAGCGTTCGTTTCCAGTAACACTTTGAATTTTTAGGTTTCACTCTGTTTTCTCATACATAGATAGCTGTGTTTGGAATTCTAAATCAAACACGGTTTGTGCTAGCTCCTTGATACTTGACCAAATGAAGTAGTTCTATTTTCTATCTCTATGTTTTGTTTCCTATTGAAGTACCCCATGCAGAGACTGGCGAAAAACACTTTCGTTTGAAAGGGGTTGCCAAGCTTCCAAAAAACTACTAGTTTGCTGAAATCTCAGCAAACATTTTTTCACCAAATCTTGATGATACTTGGTGGTAATGATCAGTTCACTAATCCCACTTGGCTGCCCAACTTTCACTCTTCTAGGTTCAAGCGTTCGTTCCCAGTAACACTTTGAATTTTTAGGTTTCACTCTGTTTCCTGCATTATAGATAGAAGTGTTTGAAACTCTAATCAAACACGGTTTGTGCTAGCTCCGTGAAACTTGACCAAATGAAGTAGTTCTAAGTTCTATCTCTATGGTTTGTTTCCTCTTGAAGTACCCCATGCAGAGACTGGCGAAAAACACTTTCGTTTGAAAGGGGTTGCCAAGCTTCCAAAAAACTACTAGTTTGCTGAAATCTCAGCAAACCTTTTTTCACCAAATCTTGATGATACTTGGTGGTAATGATCAGTTCACTAATCCCACTTGGCTGCCCAACTTTCACTCTTCTAGGTTCAAGCGTTCGTTTCCAGTAACACTTTGAATTTTTAGGTTTCACTCTGTTTTCTGCTATATAGATAGAAGTGTTTGAAACTCTAAATCAAACACGGTTTGTGCTAGCTCCGTGAAACTTGACCAAATGAAGTAGTTCTAAGTTCTATCTCTATGGTTTGTTTCCTCTTGAAGTACCCCATGCAGAGACTGGCGAAAAACACTTTCGTTTGAAAGGGGTGGCCAAGCTTCCAAAAAACTACTAGTTTGCTGAAATCTCAGCAAACCTTTTTTCACCAAATCTTGATGATACTTGGTGGTAATGATCAGTTCACTAATCCCACTTGGCTGCCCAACTTTCACTCTTCTAGGTTCAAGCGTTCGTTTCCAGTAACACTTTGAATTTTTAGGTTTCACTCTGTTTTCTCATACATAGATAGCTGTGTTTGGAATTCTAAATCAAACACGGTTTGTGCTAGCTCCTTGATACTTGACCAAATGAAGTAGTTCTAAGTTCTATCTCTATGTTTTGTTAACTATTGAAGTACCCCATGCAGAGACTGGCGAAAAACACTTTCGTTTGAAAGGGGTTGCCAAGCTTCCAAAAAACTACTAGTTTGCTGAAATCTCAGCAAACATTTTTTCACCAAATCTTGATGATACTTGGTGGTAATGATCAGTTCACTAATCCCACTTGGCTGCCCAACTTTCACTCTTCTAGGTTCAAGCGTTCGTTTCCAGTAACACATTGAATTTTTAGGTTTCACTCTGTTTTCTGCATTATAGATAGAAGTGTTTGAAACTCTAAATCAAACACGGTTTGTGCTAGCTCCGTGAAACTTGACCAAATGAAGTAGTTCTAAGTTCTATCTCTATGGTTTGTTTCCTCTTGAAGTACCCCATGCAGAGACTGGCGAAAAACACTTTCGTTTGAAAGGGGTTGCCAAGCTTCCAAAAAACTACTAGTTTGCTGAAATCTCAGCAAACCTTTTTTCACCAAATCTTGATGATACTTGGTGGTAATGATCAGTTCACTAATCCCACTTGGCTGCCCAACTTTCACTCTTCTAGGTTCAAGCGTTCGTTTCCAGTAACACTTTGAATTTTTAGGTTTCACTCTGTTTTCTGCTATATAGATAGAAGTGTTTGAAACTCTAAATCAAACACGGTTTGTGCTAGCTCCGTGAAACTTGACCAAATGAAGTAGTTCTAAGTTCTATCTCTATGGTTTGTTTCCTCTTGAAGTACCCCATGCAGAGACTGGCGAAAAACACTTTCGTTTGAAAGGGGTGGCCAAGCTTCCAAAAAACTACTAGTTTGCTGAAATCTCAGCAAACATTTTTTCACCAAATATTGATGATACTTGGTGGTAATGATCAGTTCACTAATCCCACTTGGCTGCCCAACTTTCACTCTTCTAGGTTCAAGCGTTCGTTTCCAGTAACACTTTGAATTTTTAGGTTTCACTCTGTTTTCTGCATTATAGATAGAAGTGTTTGAAACTCTAAATCAAACACGGTTTGTGCTAGCTCCGTGAAACTTGACCAAATGAAGTAGTTCTAAGTTCTATCTCTATGGTTTGTTTCCTCTTGAAGTACCCCATGCAGAGACTGGCGAAAAACACTTTCGTTTGAAAGGGGTTGCCAAGCTTCCAAAAAACTACTAGTTTGCTGAAATCTCAGCAAAACTTTTTTCACCAAATCTTGATGATACTTGGTGGTAATGATCAGTTCACTAATCCCACTTGGCTGCCCAACTTTCACTCTTCTAGGTTCAAGCGTTCGTTTCCAGTAACACTTTGAATTTTTAGGTTTCACTCTGTTTTCTGCTATATAGATAGAAGTGTTTGAAACTCTAAATCAAACACGGTTTGTGCTAGCTCCGTGAAACTTGACCAAATGAAGTAGTTCTAAGTTCTATCTCTATGGTTTGTTTCCTCTTGAAGTACCCCATGCAGAGACTGGCGAAAAACACTTTCGTTTGAAAGGGGTGGCCAAGCTTCCAAAAAACTACAAGTTTGCTGAAATCTCAGCAAACATTTTTTCACCAAATCTTGATGATACTTGGTGGTAATGATCAGTTCACTAATCCCACTTGGCTGCCCAATTTTTATTATTCTAGGTTGAAGCATTCGTTTCCAGTAACAGTTTGAATTTTTATTTTTCACTCTGTTTTCTCCTATATAGATAGCTGTGTTTGGAATTCTAAATCAAACATGGTTTGTGCTAGCTCCTTGAAACTTGACCAAATGAAGTAGTTCTAAGTTCTATCTTTTTGGTTTGTTTCCTCTTGAAGTACCCCATGCAGAGACTGACGAAAAACACTTTCGTTTGAAAGGGGTGGCCAAGCTTCCAAAAAACTACTAGTTTGCTGAAATCTCAGCAAACCTTTTTTCACCAAATCTTGATGATACTTGGTGGTAATGATCAGTTCACTAAACTCACTTGGCTGCCCAACTTTCACTCTTCTAGGTTCAAGCGTTCGTTTCCAGTAACAGTTTGAATTTTTAGGTTTCACTCTGTTTTCTGCTATATAGATAGATGTGTTTGAAACTCTAAATCAAACACGGTTTGTGCTAGCTCCGTGAAACTTGACAAAATGAAGTAGTCCTAAGTTCTATCTCTATGGTTTGTTTCCTCTTGAAGTACCCCATGCAGAGACTGGCGAAAAATACTTTCGTTTGAAAGGGGTTGCCAAGCTTCCAAAAATCTACTAGTTTGCTGAAATCTCAGCAAACATTTTTTCACCAAAACTTGATGATACTTGGTGGTAATGATCAGTTCACTAATCCCACTTGGCTGCCCAACTTTCACTCTTCTAGGTTCAAGCGTTCGTTTCCAGTAACACTTTGAATTTTTAGTTTT
>NW_027517594.1:0-41709 GCF_048772815.1 Callospermophilus lateralis | reverse complement strand
CAAACACAGCTATCTATGTAGGAGGAAACAGAGTGAAACCTAAAAATTCAAACTGTTACTGGAAACGAATGCTTCAACCTCGAAGAATAAAAATTGGGCAGCCAAGTGGTATTAGTGAACTGATCATTACCACCAAGTATCATCAAGATTTGGTGAAAAAATGTTTGCTGAGATTTCAGCAAACTAGTAGTTTTTTGGAAGCTTGGCAACCCCTTTCAAACGAAAGTGTTTTTCGCCAGTCTCTTCATGGGGTACTTCAAGAGGAAACAAACCATAGAGATAGAACTTACAACTACTTCATTTTGTCAAGTTTCAAGGAGCTAGCACAAACCGTGTTTGATTTAGAGTTTCAAAGACATCTATCTATATAGCAGAAAACAGAGTGAAACCTAAAACTTCAAAGTGTTACTGGAAACGAACGCTTGAACCTAGAAGAGTAAAAATTGGGCACCCAATGGGCTTAGTGAACTGATCATTACCACCAAGTATCATCAAGTTTTGGTGAAAAAATGTTTGCTGTGATTTCAGCAAACTAGTAGTTTTTTGGAAGCTTGGCAACCCCTTTAAAACGAAAGTGTTTTTCGCCAGTCTCTGCATGGGGTACTTCAAGAGGAAACAAACCATAGAGATATAACTTAGAACTACTTCATTTGCTCAAGTTTCAAGGAGCTAGCACAAACCGTGTTTGATTTAGAGTTTCAAACACATCTATCTATATAGCAGAAAACAGAGTGAAACCTAAAAATTCAAACTGTTACTGGAAACGAACGCTTGAACCTAGAAGAGTGAAAATGGGGCAGCCAAGGGGGCTCAGTGAACTGATCATTACCACCAAGTATCATCAAGATTTGGTGAAAAAATGTTTGCTGAGATTTCAGCAAACTAGTAGTTTTTTGGAAGCTTGGCAACCCCTTTCAAACGAAAGTGTTCTTCGCCAGTCTCTGCATGGGGTACCTCAAGAGGAAACAAACCATAGAGATAGAACTTAGAACTACTTCATTTTGTGAAGTTTCACGGAGCTAGCACAAACCGTGTTTGATTTAGAGTTTCAAACACATCTATCTATATAGCAGAAAACAGAGTGAAACCTAAAAATTCAAACTGTTACTGGAAACGAACGCTTGAACCTAGAAGAGTGAAAGTTGGGCAGCCAAGTGGGATTAGTGAACTGATCATTACCACCAAGTATCATCAAGATTTGGTGAAAAAATGTTTGCTGAGATTTCAGCAAACTAGTAGTTTTTTGGAAGCTTGGCAACCCCTTTCAAACGAAAGTGTTTTTCGCCAGTCTCTGCATGGGGTACTTCAAGAGGAAACAAACCATAGAGATAGAACTTAGAACTACTTCATTTTGTCAAGTTTCACGGAGCTAGCACAAACCGTGTTTGATTTAGAGTTTCAAACACATCTATCTATATAGCAGAAAACAGAGTGAAACCTAAAAATTCAAACTGTTACTGGAAACGAACGCTTGATCCTAGAAGAGTGAAAGTTGGGCAGCCAAGTGGGCTTAGTGAACTGATCATTACCACCAAGTATCATCAAGATTTGGTGAAAAAATGTTTGCTGAGATTTCAGCAAACGAGTAGTTTTTTGGAAGCTTGGCAACCCCTTTCAAACGAAAGTGTTTTTCGCCAGTCTCTGCATGGGGTACTTCAAGAGGAAACAAACCATAGAGATAAAACTTAGAACTACTTCATTTTGTCAAGTTTCACGGAGCTAGCACAAACCGTGTTTGATTTAGAGTTTCAAAGACATCTATCTATATAGCAGAAAACAGAGTGAAACCTAAAAATTCAAACTGTTACTGGAAACGAACGCTTGAACCTAGAAGAGTGAAAGTTGGGCAGCCAAGTGGGCATAGTGAACTGATCATTACCACCAAGTATCATCAAGATTTGGTGAAAAAATGTTTGCTGAGATTTCAGCAAACGAGTAGTTTTTTGGAAGCTTGGCAACCCCTTTCAAACGAAAGTGTTCTTCGCCAGTCTCTGCATGGGGTACTTCAAGAGGAAACAAACCATAGAGATAGAACTTAGAACTACTTCATTTTGTCAAGTTTCACGGAGCTAGCACAAACCGTGTTTGATTTAGAGTTTCGAGACATCTATCTATATAGCAGAAAACAGAGTGAAACCTAAAAATTCAAACTGTTACTGGAAACGAACGCTTGAACCTAGAAGAGTGAAAGTTGGGCAGCCAAGTGGGCTTAGTGAACTGATCATTACCACCAAGTATCATCAAGTTTTGGTGAAAAAATGTTTGCTGAGATTTCAGCAAACGAGTAGTTTTTTGGAAGCTTGGCAACCCCTTTCAAACGAAAGTGTTTTTCACCAGTCTCTGCATGGGGTACTTCAAGAGGAAACAAACCATAGAGATAGAACTTAGAACTACTTCATTTTGTCAAGTTTCACGGAGCTAGCACAAACCGTGTTTGATTTAGAGTTTCAAACACATCTATCTATATAGCAGAAAACAGAGTGAAACCTAAAAATTCAAACTGTTACTGGAAACGAACACTTGAACCTAGAAGAGTGAAAATTGGGCAGCCAAGTGGGCTTAGTGAACTGATCATTACCACCAAGTATCATCAAGATTTGGTGAAAAAATGTTTGCTGAGATTTCAGCAAACGAGAAGTTTTTGGAAGCTTGGCAACCCCTTTCAAACGAAAGTGTTCTTCGCCAGTCTCTGCATGGGGTACTTCAAGAGGAAACAAACCATAGAGATAGAACTTAGAACTACTTCATTTTGTCAAGTTTCACGGAGCTAGCACAAACCGTGTTTGATTTAGAGTTTCAAACACATCTATCTATATAGCAGAAAACAGAGTGAAACCTAAAATTTCAAAGTGTTACTGGAAACGAACGCTTGAACCTAGAAGAGTGAAAATTGGGCAGCCAAGTGGGCTTAGTGAACTGATTATTACCACCAAGTATCATCAAGATTTGGTGAAAAAATGTTTGCTGAGATTTCAGCAAACGAGTAGTTTTTTGGAAGCTTGGCAACCCCTTTCAAACGAAAGTGTTTTTCGCCAGTCTCTGCATGGGGTACTTCAAGAGGAAACAAACCATAGAGATAGAACTTAGAACTACTTCATTTTGTCAAGTTTCACGGAGCTAGCACAAACCGTGTTTGATTTAGAGTTTCAAAGACATCTATCTATATAGCAGAAAACAGAGTGAAACCTAAAAATTCAAACTGTTACTGGAAACGAACGCTTGAACCTAGAAGAGTGAAAGTTGGGCAGCCAAGTGGGATTAGTGAACTGATCATTACCACCAAGTATCATCAAGATTTGTGGAAAAAATGTTTGCTGAGATTTCAGAAAACTAGTAGTTTTTTGGAAGCTTGGCAACCCCTTTCAAACGAAAGTGTTTTTCGCCAGTCTCTGCATGGGGTACTTCAAGAGGAAACAAACCATAGAGATAGAACTTAGAACTACATCATTTTGTCAAGTTTCACGGAGCTAGCACAAACCGTGTTTGATTTAGAGTTTCAAACACATCTATCTATATAGCAGAAAACAGAGTGAAACCTAAAATTTCAAAGTGTTACTGGAAACGAACGCTTGAACCTAGAAGAGTGAAAATTGGGCAGCCAAGTGGGCTTAGTGAACTGGTCATTACCACCAAGTATCATCAAGATTTGGTGAAAAAATGTTTGCTGAGATTTCAGCAAACGAGTAGTTTTTTGGAAGCTTGGAAACCCCTTTCAAACGAAAGTGTTTTTCGCCAGTCTCTGCATGGGGTACTTCAAGAGGAAACAAACCATAGAGATATAACTTAGAACTACTTCATTTTGTCAAGTGTCAAGGAACTAGCACAAACTGTGTTTGATTTAGAGTTTCAAAGACATCTATCTATATAGCAGAAAACAGAGTGAAACCTAAAAATTCAAACTGTTACTGGAAACGAACGCTTGAACCTAGAAGAGTGAAAGTTGGGCAGCCAAGTGGGATTAGTGAACTGATCATTACCACCAAGTATCATCAAGATTTGGTGAAAAAATGTTTGCTGAGATTTCAGCAAACTAGTAGTTTTTTGGAAGCTAGGCAACCCCTTTCAAACGAAAGTGTTTTTCGCCAGTCTCTGCATGGGGTACTTCAAGAGGAAACAAACCATAGAGATAGAACTTAGAACTACTTCATTTTGTCAAGTTTCACGGAGCTAGCACAAACCGTGTTTGATTTAGAGTTTCAAACACATCTATCTATATAGCAGAAAACAGAGTGAAACCTAAAATTTCAAAGTGTTACTGGAAACGAACGCTTGAACCTAGAAGAGTGAAAGTTGGGCAGCCAAGTGGGATTAGTGAACTGATCATTACCACCAAGTATCATCAAGATTTGGTGAAAAAAAGTTTGCTGAGATTTCAGCAAACTAGTAGTTTTTTGGAAGCTTGGCAACCCCTTTCAAACGAAAGTGTTTTTCGCCAGTCTCTGCATGGGGTACTTCAAGAGGAAACAAACCATACAGATAGAACTTAGAACTACTTCATTTTGTCAAGTTTCACGGAGCTAGCACAAACCGTGTTTGATTTAGAGTTTCAAACACATCTATCTATATAGCAGAAAACAGAGTGAAACCTAAAAATTCAAACTGTTACTGGAAACGAACACTTGAACCTAGAAGAGTGAAAATTGGGCAGCCAAGTGGGCTTAGTGAACTGATCATTACCACCAAGTATCATCAAGATTTGGTGAAAAAATGTTTGCTGAGATTTCCGCAAACGAGAAGTTTTTTGGAAGCTTGGCAACCCCTTTCAAACGAAAGTGTTCTTCGCCAGTCTCTGCATGGGGTACTTCAAGAGGAAACAAACCATAGAGATAGAACTTAGAACTACTTCATTTTGTCAAGTTTCACGGAGCTAGCACAAACCGTGTTTGATTTAGAGTTTCAAACACATCTATCTATATAGCAGAAAACAGAGTGAAACCTAAAATTTCAAAGTGTTACTGGAAACGAACGCGTGAACCTAGAAGAGTGAAAATTGGGCAGCCAAGTGGGCTTAGTGAACTGATTATTACCACCAAGTATCATCAAGATTTGGTGAAAAAATGTTTGCTGAGATTTCAGCAAACGAGTAGTTTTTTGGAAGCTTGGCAACCCCTTTCAAACGAAAGTGTTTTTCGCCAGTCTCTGCATGGGGTACTTCAAGAGGAAACAAACCATAGAGATAGAACTTAGAACTACTTCATTTTGTCAAGTTTCACGGAGCTAGCACAAACCGTGTTTGATTTAGAGTTTCAAAGACATCTATCTATATAGCAGAAAACAGAGTGAAACCTAAAAATTCAAACTGTTACTGGAAACGAACGCTTGAACCTAGAAGAGTGAAAGTTGGGCAGCCAAGTGGGATTAGTGAACTGATCATTACCACCAAGTATCATCAAGATTTGTGGAAAAAATGTTTGCTGAGATTTCAGCAAACTAGTAGTTTTTTGGAAGCTTGGCAACCCCTTTCAAACGAAAGTGTTTTTCGCCAGTCTCTGCATGGGGTACTTCAAGAGGAAACAAACCATAGAGATAGAACTTAGAACTACTTCATTTTGTCAAGTTTCACGGAGCTAGCACAAACCGTGTTTGATTTAGAGTTTCAAACACATCTATCTATATAGCAGAAAACAGAGTGAAACCTAAAATTTCAAAGTGTTACTGGAAACGAACGCTTGAACCTAGAAGAGTGAATATTGGGCAGCCAAGTGGGCTTAGTGAACTGGTCATTACCACCAAGTATCATCAAGATTTGGTGAAAAAATGTTTGCTTAGATTTCAGCAAACGAGTAGTTTTTTGGAAGCTTGGAAACCCCTTTCAAACGAAAGTGTTTTTCGCCAGTCTCTGCATGGGGTACTTCAAGAGGAAACAAACCATAGAGATAGAACTTAGAACTACTTCATTTTGTCAAGTTTCACGGAGCTAGCACAAACTGTGTTTGATTTAGAGTTTCAAAGACATCTATCTATATAGCAGAAAACAGAGTGAAACCTAAAAATTCAAACTGTTACTGGAAACGAACGCTTGAACCTAGAAGAGTGAAAGTTGGGCAGCCAAGTGGGATTAGTGAACTGATCATTACCACCAAGTATCATCAAGATTTGCTGAAAAAATGTTTGCTGAGATTTCAGCAAACTAGTAGTTTTTTGGAAGCTAGGCAACCCCTTTCAAACGAAAGTCTTTTTCGCCAGTCTCTGCATGGGGTACTTCAAGAGGAAACAAACCATAGAGATAGAACTTAGAACTACTTCATTTTGTCAAGTTTCAAGGAGCTAGCACAAACCGTGTTTGATTTAGAGTTTCAAACACATCTATCTATATAACAGAAAACAGAGTGAAACCTAAAAATTCAAACTGTTACTGGAAACGAACGCTTGAACCTAGAAGAGTGAAAGTTGGGCAGCCAAGTGGGATTAGTGAACTGATCATTACCACCAAGTATCATCAAGATTTGGTGAAAAAATGTTTGCTGAGATTTCAGCAAACTAGTAGTTTTTTGGAAGCTTGGCAACCCCTTTCAAACGAAAGTGTTTTTCGCCAGTCTCTGCATGGGGTACTTCAAGAGGAAACAAACCATAGAGATAGAACTTAGAACTACTTCATTTTGTCAAGTTTCACGGAGCTAGCACAAACCGTGTTTGATTTAGAGTTTCAAACACATCTATCTATATAGCAGAAAACAGAGTGAAACCTAAAATTTCAAAGTGTTACTGGAAACGAACGCTTGAACCTAGAAGAGTGAAAATTGGGCAGCCAAGTGGGCTTAGGGAACTGATCATTACCACCAAGTATCATCAAGATTTGGTGAAAAAATGTTTGCTGAGATTTCAGCAAACGAGTAGTTTTTTGGAAGCTTGGCATACCCTTTCAAACGAAAGTGTTCTTCGCCCGTCTCTGCATGGGGTACTTCAAGAGGAAACAAACCATAGAGATAGAACTTAGAACTACTTCATTTTGTCAAGTTTCACGGAGCTAGCACAAACCGTGTTTGATTTAGAGTTTCAAAGACATCTATCTATATAGCAGAAAACAGAGTGAAACCTAAAAATTCAAACTGTTACTGGAAACGAACGCTTGAACCTAGAAGAGTGAAAGTTGGGCAGCCAAGTGGGCTTAGTGAACTGATCATTACCACCAAGTATCATCAAGATTTGGTGAAAAAATGTTTGCTGAGATTTCAGCAAACTAGTAGTTTTTTGGAAGCTTGGCAACCCCTTTCAAATGAAAGTGTTTTTCGCCAGTCTCTGCATGGGGTACTTCAAGAGGAAACAAACCATAGAGATACAACTTAGAACTACTTCATTTGCTCAAGTTTCAAGGAGCTAGCACAAACCGTGTTTGATTTAGAGTTTCAAACACATCTATCTATATAGCAGAAAACAGAGTGAAACCTAAAAATTCAAACTGTTACTGGAAACGAACGCTTGAACCTAGAAGAGTGAAAGTTGGGCAGCCAAGTGGGCTTAGTGAACTGATCATTACCACCAAGTATCATCAAGATTTGGTGAAAAAATGTTTGCTGAGATTTCAGCAAACTAGTAGTTTTTTGGAAGCTTGGCAACCCCTTTCAAATGAAAGTGTTTTTCGCCAGTCTCTGCATGGGGTACTTGAAGAGGAAACAAACCATAGAGATAGAACTTAGAACTACTTCATTTGCTCAAGTTTCAAGGAGCTAGCACAAACCGTGTTTGATTTAGAGTTTCAAACACATCTATCTATATAGCAGAAAACAGAGTGAAACCTAAAAATTCAAAGTGTTACTGGAAACGAACGCTTGAACCTAGAAGAGTGAAAATTGGGCAGCCAAGTGGGCTTAGTGAACTGATCATTACCACCAAGTATCATCAAGATTTGGTGAAAAAATGTTTGCTGAGATTTCAGCAAACTAATAGTTTTTTGGAAGCTTGGCAACCCCTTTCAAACGAAAGTGTTCTTCGCCAGTCTCTGCATGGGGTACTTCAAGAGGAAACAAACCACAGAGATAGAACTTAGAACTACTTCATTTTGTCAAGTTTCACGGAGCTAGCACAAACCGTGTTTGATTTAGAGTTTCAAACACATCTATCTATATAACAGAAAACAGAGTGAAACCTAAAAATTCAAACTGTTACTGGAAACGAACGCTTGAACCTAGAAGAGTGAAAGTTGGGCAGCCAAGTGGGATTAGTGAACTGATCATTACCACCAAGTATCATCAAGATTTGGTGAAAAAATGTTTGCTGAGATTTCAGCAAACTAGTAGTTTTTTGGAAGCTTGGCAACCCCTTTCAAACGAAAGTGTTTTTCGCCAGTCTCTGCATGGGGTACTTCAAGAGGAAACAAACCATAGAGATAGAACTTAGAACTACTTCATTTTGTCAAGTTTTAAGGAGCTAGCACAAACCGTGTTTGATTTAGAGTTTCAAACACATCTATCTATATAACAGAAAACAGAGTGAAACCTAAAAAATTCAAAGTGTTACTGGAAACGAACGCTTGAACCTAGAAGAGTGAAAATTGGGCAGCCAAGTGGGCTTAGTGAACTGATCATTACCACCAAGTATCATCAAGATTTGGTGAAAAAATGTTTGCTGAGATTTCAGGAAACGAGAAGTTTTTTGGAAGCTTGGCAACCCCTTTCAAACGAAAGTGTTCTTCGCCAGTCTCTGCATGGGGTACTTCAAGAGGAAACAAACCATAGAGATAGAACTTAGAACTACTTCATTTTGTCAAGTTTCACGGAGCTAGCACAAACCGTGTTTGATTTAGAGTTTCAAACACATCTATCTATATAACAGAAAACAGAGTGAAACCTAAAAATTCAAACTGTTACTGGAAACGAACGCTTGAACCTAGAAGAGTGAAAGTTGGGCAGCCAAGTGGGATTAGTGAACTGATCATTACCACCAAGTATCATCAAGATTTGGTGAAAAAATGTTTGCTGAGATTTCAGCAAACTAGTAGTTTTTTAAAAGCTTGGCAACCCCTTTCAAACGAAAGTGTTTTTCGCCAGTCTCTGCATGGGGTACTTCAAGAGGAAACACACCATAGAGATAGAACTTAGAACTACTTCATTTTGTCAAGTTTCAAGGAGCTAGCACAAACATGTTTGATTTAGAGTTTCAAACACATCTATCTATATAACAGAAAACAGAGTGAAACCTAAAAATTCAAACTGTTACTGGAAACGAACGCTTGAACCTAGAAGAGTGAAAATTGGGCAGCCAAGTGGGCTTAGTGAACTGATCATTACCACCAAGTATCATCAAGATTTGGTGAAAAAATGTTTGCTGAGATTTCAGCAAACGAGAAGTTTTTTGGAAGCTTGGCAACCCCTTTCAAACGAAAGTGTTCTTCCGCCAGTCTCTGCATGGGGTACTTCAAGAGGAAACAAACCATAGAGATAGAACTTAGAACTACTTCATTTTGTCAAGTTTCACGGAGCTAGCACAAACCGTGTTTGATTTAGAGTTCAAACACATCTATCTATATAGCAGAAAACAGAGTGAAACCTAAAATTTCAAAGTGTTACTGGAAACGAACGCGTGAACCTAGAAGAGTGAAAATTGGGCAGCCAAGTGGGCTTAGTGAACTGATTATTACCACCAAGTATCATCAAGATTTGGTGAAAAAATGTTTGCTGAGATTTCAGCAAACGAGTAGTTTTTTGGAAGCTTGGCAACCCCTTTCAAACGAAAGTGTTTTTCGCCAGTCTCTGCATGGGGTACTTCAAGAGGAAACAAACCATAGAGATAGAACTTAGAACTACTTCATTTTGTCAAGTTTCACGGAGCTAGCACAAACCGTGTTTGATTTAGAGTTTCAAACACATCTATCTATATAGCAGAAAACAGAGTGAAACCTAAAAATTCAAACTGTTACTGGAAACGAACGCTTGAACCTAGAAGAGTGAAAGTTGGGCAGCCAAGTGGGATTAGTGAACTGATCATTACCACCAAGTATCATCAAGATTTGTGGAAAAAATGTTTGCTGAGATTTCAGCAAACTAGTAGTTTTTTGGAAGCTTGGCAACCCCTTTCAAACGAAAGTGTTTTTCGCCAGTCTCTGCATGGGGTACTTCAAGAGGAAACAAACCATAGAGATAGAACTTAGAACTACTTCATTTTGTCAAGTTTCACGGAGCTAGCACAAACCGTGTTTGATTTAGAGTTTCAAACACATCTATCTATATAGCAGAAAACAGAGTGAAACCTAAAATTTCAAAGTGTTACTGGAAACGAACGCTTGAACCTAGAAGAGTGAAAATTGGGCAGCCAAGTGGGCTTAGTGAACTGGTCATTACCACCAAGTATCATCAAGATTTGGTGAAAAAATGTTTGCTGAGATTTCAGCAAACGAGTAGTTTTTTGGAAGCTTGGAAACCCCTTTCAAACGAAAGTGTTTTTCGCCAGTCTCTGCATGGGGTACTTCAAGAGGAAACAAACCATAGAGATAGAACTTAGAACTACTTCATTTTGTCAAGTTTCACGGAGCTAGCACAAACTGTGTTTGATTTAGAGTTTCAAAGACATCTATCTATATAGCAGAAACAGAGTGAAACCTAAAAATTCAAACTGTTACTGGAAACGAACGCTTGAACTGAAGAGTGAAAGTTGGGCAGCCAAGTGGGATTAGTGAACTGATCATTACCACCAAGTATCATCAAGATTTGGTGAAAAAATGTTTGCTGAGATTTCAGCAAACTAGTAGTTTTTTGGAAGCTAGGCAACCCCT
Source organism: Callospermophilus lateralis (assembly GCF_048772815.1). NCBI lineage: Eukaryota > Metazoa > Chordata > Mammalia > Rodentia > Sciuridae > Callospermophilus > Callospermophilus lateralis. The sequence continues at coordinate 31,001 of NW_027517594.1, read as the reverse complement.
TTCAAACGAAAGTCTTTTTCGCCAGTCTCTGCATGGGGTACTTCAAGAGGAAACAAACCATAGAGATAGAACTTAGAACTACTTCATTTTGTCAAGTTTCAAGGGAGCTAGCACAAACCGTGTTTGATTTAGAGTTTCAAACACATCTATCTATATAGCAGAAAACAGAGTGAAACCTAAAATTTCAAAGTGTTACTGGAAACGAACGCTTGAACCTAGAAGAGTGAAAATTGGGCAGCCAAGTGGCTTAGTGAACTGGTCATTACCACCAAGTATCATCAAGATTTGGTGAAAAAATGTTTGCTGAGATTTCAGCAAACGAGTAGTTTTTGGAAGCTTGGAAACCCCTTTCAAACGAAAGTGTTTTTCGCCAGTCTCTGCATGGGGTACTTCAAGAGGAAACAAACCATAGAGATAGAACTTAGAACTACTTCATTTTGTCAAGTTTCACGGAGCTAGCACAAACTGTGTTTGATTTAGAGTTTCAAAGACATCTATCTATATAGCAGAAAACAGAGTGAAACCTAAAAATTCAAACTGTTACTGGAAACGAACGCTTGAACCTAGAAGAGTGAAAGTTGGGCAGCCAAGTGGGATTAGTGAACTGATCATTACCACCAAGTATCATCAAGATTTGGTGAAAAAATGTTTGCTGAGATTTCAGCAAACTAGTAGTTTTTTTGGAAGCTAGGCAACCCCTTTCAAACGAAAGTCTTTTTCGCCAGTCTCTGCATGGGGTACTTCAAGAGGAAACAAACCATAGAGATAGAACTTAGAACTACTTCATTTTGTCAAGTTTCAAGGAGCTAGCACAAACCGTGTTTGATTTAGAGTTTCAAACACATCTATCTATATAACAGAAAACAGAGTGAAACCTAAAAATTCAAACTGTTACTGGAAACGAACGCTTGAACCTAGAAGAATGAAAGTTGGGCAGCCAAGTGGGATTAGTGAACTGATCATTACCACCAAGTATCATCAAGATTTGGTGAAAAAATGTTTGCTGAGATTTCAGCAAACTAGTAGCTTTTTTGGAAGCTTGGCAACCCCTTTCAAACGAAAGTGTTTTTCGCCAGTCTCTGCATGGGGTACTTCAAGAGGAAACAAACCATAGAGATAGAACTTAGAACTACTTCCATTTTGTCAAGTTTCACGGAGCTAGCACAAACCGTGTTTGATTTAGAGTTTCAAACACATCTATCTATATAGCAGAAAACAGAGTGAAACCTAAAATTTCAAAGTGTTACTGGAAACGAACGCTTGAACCTAGAAGAGTGAAAATTGGGCAGCCAAGTGGGCTTAGGGAACTGATCATTACCACCAAGTATCATCAAGATTTGGTGAAAAAATGTTTGCTGAGATTTCAGCAAACGAGTATTTTTTGAAGCTTGGCATACCCTTTCAAACGAAAGTGTTCTTCGCCCGTCTCTGCATGGGGTACTTCAAGAGGAAACAAACCATAGAGATAGAACTTAGAACTACTTCATTTTGTCAAGTTTCACGGAGCTAGCACAAACCGTGTTTGATTTAGAGTTTCAAAGACATCTATCTATATAGCAGAAAACAGAGTGAAACCTAAAAATTCAAACTGTTACGGAAACGAACGCTTGAACCTAGAAGAGTGAAAGTTGGGCAGCCAAGTGGGCTTAGTGAACTGATCATTACCACCAAGTATCATCAAGATTTGGTGAAAAAATGTTTGCTGAGATTTCAGCAAACTAGTAGTTTTTTGGAAGCTTGGCAACCCCTTTCAAATGAAAGTGTTTTTCGCCAGTCTCTGCATGGGGTACTTCAAGAGGAAACAAAACCATAGAGATAGAACTTAGAACTACATCATTTGCTCAAGTTTCAAGGAGCTAGCACAAACCGTGTTTGATTTAGAGTTTCAAACACATCTATCTATATAGCAGAAAACAGAGTGAAACCTAAAAATTCAAACTGTTACTGGAAACGAACGCTTGAACCTAGAAGAGTGAAAGTTGGGCAGCCAAGTGGGCTTAGTGAACTGATCATTACCACCAAGTATCATCAAGATTTGTTGAAAAAATGTTTGCTGAGATTTCAGCAAACTAGTAGTTTTTTGAAAGCTTGGCAACCCCTTTCAAACGAAAGTGTTTTTTCGCCAGTCTCTGCATGGGGTACTTCAAGAGGAAACAAACCATAGAGATAGAACTTAGAACTACTTCATTTTGTCAAGTTTCAAGGAGCTAGCACAAACCGTGTTTGATTTAGAGTTTCAAACACATCTATCTATATAACAGAAAACAGAGTGAAACCTAAAAATTCAAACTGTTACTGGAAACGAACGATTGAACCTTGTAGAGTGAAAGTTGGGCAGCCAAGTGGGATTAGTGAACTGATCATTACCACCAAGTATCATCAAGATTTGGTGAAAAAATGTTTGCTGAGATTTCAGCAAACTAGTAGTTTTTTGGAAGCTTGGCAACCCCTTTCAAACGAAAGTGTTTTTCGCCAGTCTCTGCATGGGGTACTTCAAGAGGAAACAAACCATAGAGATAGAACTTAGAACTACTTCATTTTGTCAAGTTTCACGGAGCTAGCACAAACCGTGTTTGATTTAGAGTTTCAAACACATCTATCTATATAGCAGAAAACAGAGTGAAACCTAAAATTTCAAACTGTTACTGGAAACGAACGCTTGAACCTAGAAGAGTGAAAATTGGGCAGCCAAGTGGGCTTAGTGAACTGATCATTACCACCAAGTATCATCAAGATTTGGTGAAAAAATGTTTGCTGAGATTTCAGCAAACGAGTAGTTTTTTGGAAGCTTGGCATACCCTTTCAAACGAAAGTGTTCTTCGCCCGTCTCTGCATGGGGTACTTCAAGAGGAAACAAACCATAGAGATAGAACTTAGAACTACTTCATTTTGTCAAGTTTCACGGAGCTAGCACAAACCGTGTTTGATTTAGAGTTTCAAACACATCTATCTATATAGCAGAAAACAGAGTGAAACCTAAAAATTCAAACTGTTACTGGAAACGAACGCTTGAACCCAGAAGAGTGAAAGTTGGGCAGCCAAGTGGGCTTAGTGAACTGATCATTACCACCAAGTATCATCAAGATTTGGTGAAAAAATGTTTGCTGAGATTTCAGCAAACTAGTAGTTTTTTGGAAGCTTGGCAACCCCTTTCAAATGAAAGTGTTTTTCGCCAGTCTCTGCATGGGGTACTTCAAGAGGAAACAAACCATAGAGATAGAACTTAGAACTACTTCATTTGCTCAAGTTTCAAGGAGCTAGCACAAACCGTGTTTGATTTAGAGTTTCAAACACCTCTATCTATATAGCAGAAAACAGAGTGAAACCTAAAAATTCAAAGTGTTACTGGAAACGAACGCTTGAACCTAGAAGAGTGAAAATTGGGCAGCCAAGTGGGCTTAGTGAACTGATCATTTCCACCAAGTATCATCAAGATTTGTTGAAAAAATGTTTGCTGAGATTTCAGCAAACTAGTAGTTTTTTGGAAGCTTGGCAACCCCTTTCAAACGAAAGTGTTCTTCGCCAGTCTCTGCATGGGGTACTTCAAGAGGAAACAAACCATAGAGATAGAACTTAGAACTACTTCATTTGCTCAAGTTTCAAGGAGCTAGCACAAACCGTGTTTGATTTAGAGTTTCAACACCTCTATCTATATAGCAGAAAACAGAGTGAAACCTAAAAATTCAAAGTGTTACTGGAAACGAACGCTTGAACCTAGAAGAGTGAAAGTTGGGCAGCCAAGTGGGCTTAGTGAACTGATCATTACCACCAAGTATCATCAAGATTTGGTGAAAAAATGTTTGCTGAGATTTCAGCAAACTAGTAGTTTTTGGAAGCTTGGCAACCCCTTTCAATTAAAGTGTTTTTCGCCAGTCTCTGCATGGGGTACTTCAAGAGGAAACAACCATTGAGATAGAACTTAGAACTACTTCATTTTGTCAAGTTTCAAGGAGCTAGCACAAACCGTGTTTGATTTAGAGGTTCAAACACATCTATCTATATAACAGAAAACAGAGTGAAACCTAAAAATTCAAACTGTTATTGGAAACGAACGCTTGAACCTAGAAGAGTGAAAATTGGGCAGCCAAGTGGGCTTAGTGAACTGATCATTACCACCAAGTATCATCAAGATTTGGTGAAAAAATGTTTGCTGAGATTTCAGCAACGAGAAGTTTTTTGGAAGCTTTTCAACCCCTTTCAAATGAAAGTGTTCTTTGCCAGTCTCTGAATGGGGTACTTCAAGAGGAAACAAACCATAGAGATAGAACTTAGAACTACTTCATTTTGTCAAGTTTCACGGAGCTAGCACAAACCGTGTTTGATTTAGAGTTTCAAACACATCTATCTATATAGCAGAAAACAGAGTGAAACCTAAAATTTCAAAGTGTTACTGGAAATGAACGCTTGAACCTAGAAGAGTGAAAATTGGGCAGCCAAGTGGGCTTAGTGAACTCATCATTACCACCAAGTATCATCAAGATTGCTGAAAAAATGTTTGCTGAGATTTCAACAAACTAGTAGTTTTTTGGAAGCTTGGCAACCCCTTTCAAACGAAAGTGTTTTTCGCCAGTCTCTGCATGGGGTACTTCAAGAGGAAACAAACCATAGAGATAGAACATAGAACTACTTCATTTTGTCAAGTTTCACGGAGCTAGCACAAACCGTGTTTGATTTAGAGTTTCAAAGACATCTATCTATATAGCAGAAAACAGAGTGAAACCTAAAAATTCAAACTGTTAGTGGAAACGAACGCTTGAACCTAGAAGAGTGAAAGTTGGGCAGCCAAGTGGGATTAGTGAACTGATCATTACCACCAAGTATCATCAAGATTTGGTGAAAAAATGTTTGCTGAGATTTCAGCAAACTAGTAGTTTTTTGGAAGCTTGGCAACCCCTTTCAAACGAAAGTGTTTTTCGCCAGTCTCTGCATGGGGTACTTCAAGAGGAAACAAACCATAGAGATAGAACTTAGAACTACTTCATTTTGTCAAGTTTCAAGGAGCTAGCACAAACCGTGTTTGATTTAGAGTTTCAAACACATCTATCTATATAACAGAAAACAGAGTGAAACCTAAAAATTCAAACTGTTACTGGAAACCGAACGCTTGAACCTAGAAGAGTGAAAGTTGGGCAGCCAAGTGGGATTAGTGAACTGATCATTCCCACCAAGTATCATCAAGATTTGGTGAAAAAATGTTTGCTGAGATTTCAGCAAACTAGTAGTTTTTGGAAGCTGGCAACCCTTTCAAACGAAAGTGTTTTTCGCCAGTCTCTGCATGGGGTACTTCAAGAGGAAACAAACCATAGAGATAGAACTTAGAACTACTTCATTTTGTCAAGTTTCACGGAGCTAGCACAAACCGTGTTTGATTTAGAGTTTCAAACACATCTATCTATATAGCAGGAAACAGAGTGAAACCTAAAATTTCAAAGTGTTACTGGAAACGAACGCTTGAACCTAGAAGAGTGAAATTGGGCAGCCAAGTGGGCTTAGTGAACTGATCATTACCATGAAGTATCATCAAGATTTGGTGAAAAAATGTTTGCTGAGATTTCAGCAAACGAGAAGTTTTTTGAAGCTTTTCAACCCCTTTCAAAGAAAGTGTTCTTTGCCAGTGTCTGAATGGGGTACTTCAAGAGGAAACAAACCATAGAGATAGAACTTAGAACTACTTCATTTTGTCAAGTTTCACGGAGCTAGCACAAACCGTGTTTGATTTAGAGTTTCAAACACATCTATCTATATAGCAGAAAACAGAGTGAAACCTAAAATTTCAAAGTGTTACTGGAAACGAACGCTTGAACCTAGAAGAGTGAAAATTGGGCAGCCAAGTGGGCTTAGTGAACTGATCATTACCACCAAGTATCATCAAGATTTGCTGAAAAAATGTTTGCTGAGATTTCAGCAAACTAGTAGTTTTTTGGAAGCTTGGCAACCCCTTTCAAACGAAAGTGTTTTTCGCCAGTCTCTGCATGGGGTACTTCAAGAGGAAACAAACATAGAGATAGAACATAGAACTACTTCATTTTGTCAAGTTTCACGGAGCTAGCACAAACCGTGTTTGATTTAGAGTTTCAAAGACATCTATCTATATAGCAGAAAACAGAGTGAAACCTAAAAATTCAAACTGTTAGTGGAAACGAACGCTTGAACCTAGAAGAGTGAAAGTTGGGCAGCCAAGTGGGATTAGTGAACTGATCATTACCACCAAGTATCATCAAGATTTGGTGAAAAAATGTTTGCTGAGATTTCAGCAAACTAGTAGTTTTTTGGAAGCTTGGCAACCCCTTTCAAACGAAAGTGTTTTTCGCCAGTCTCTGCATGGGGTACTTCAAGAGGAAACAAACCATAGAGATAGAACTTAGAACTACTTCATTTTGTCAAGTTTCAAGGAGCTAGCACAAACCGTGTTTGATTTAGAGTTTCAAACACATCTATCTATATAACAGAAAACAGAGTGAAACCTAAAAATTCAAACTGTTACTGGAAACGAACGCTTGAACCTAGAAGAGTGAAAGTTGGGCAGCCAAGTGGGATTAGTGAACTGATCATTCCCACCAAGTATCATCAAGATTTGGTGAAAAAATGTTTGCTGAGATTTCAGCAAACTAGTAGTTTTTTGGAAGCTTGGCAACCCCTTTCAAACGAAAGTGTTTTTCGCCAGTCTCTGCATGGGGTACTTCAAGAGGAAACAAACCATAGAGATAGAACTTAGAACTACTTCATTTTGTCAAGTTTCACGGAGCTAGCACAAACCGTGTTTGATTTAGAGTTTCAAACACATCTATCTATATAGCAGGAAACAGAGTGAAACCTAAAATTTCAAAGTGTTACTGGAAACGAACGCTTGAACCTAGAAGAGTGAAAATTGGGCAGCCAAGTGGGCTTAGTGAACTGATCATTACCATGAAGTATCATCAAGATTTGGTGAAAAAATGTTTGCTGAGATTTCAGCAAACGAGTAGTTTTTTGGAAGCTTGGCAACCCCTTTCAAACGAAAGTGTTCTTCGCCAGTCTCTGCATGGGGTACTTCAAGAGGAAACAAACCATAGAGATAGAACTTAGAACTACTTCATTTTGTCAAGTTTCACGGAGCTAGCACAAACCGTGTTTGATTTAGAGTTTCAAACACATCAATCTATATAACAGAAAACAGAGTGAAACCCAAAAATTCAAACTGATACTGGAAACGAACGCTTGAACCTAGAAGAGTGAAAGTTGGGCAGCCAAGTGGGATTAGTGAACTGATCATTACCACCAAGTATCATCAAGATTTGGTGAAAAAATGTTTGCTGAGATTTCAGCAAACTAATAGTTTTTGGAAGCTTGGCAACCCCTTTCAAAACGAAAGTGTTCTTCGCCAGTCTCTGCATGGGGTACTTCAAGAGGAAACAAACCACAGAGATAGAACTTAGAACTACTTCATTTTGTCAAGTTTCACGGAGCTAGCACAAACCGTGTTTGATTTAGAGTTTCAAACACATCTATCTATATAGCAGAAAACAGAGTGAAACCTAAAAATTCAAAGTGTTACTGGAAACGAACGCTTGAACCTAGAAGTGTGAAAATTGGGCAGCCAAGTGGGCTTAGTGAACTGATCATTACCACCAAGTATCATCAAGATTTGGTGAAAAAATGTTTGCTGAGATTTCAGCAAACGAGAAGTTTTTTGGAAGCTTGGCAACCCCTTTCAAAAGAAAGTGTTCTTCGCCAGTCTCTGAATGGGGTACTTCAAGAGGAAACAAACCATAGAGATAGAACTTAGAACTACTTCATTTTGTCAAGTTTCACGGAGCTAGCACAAACCGTGTATGATTTAGAGTTTCAAACACATCTATCTATATAACAGAAAACAGAGTGAAACCTAAAAATTCAAACTGTTACTGGAAACGAACGCTTGAACCTAGAAGAGTGAAAGTTGGGCAGCCAAGTGGGCTTAGTGAACTGATCATTACCACCAAGTATCATCAAGATTTGGTGAAAAAATGTTTGCTGAGATTTCAGCAAACTAGTAGTTTTTTGGAAGCTTGGCAACCCGTTTCAAATGAAAGTGTTTTTCGCAGTCTCTGCATGGGGTACTTCAAGAGGAAACAAACCATAGGAGATAGAACTTAGAACTACTTCATTTGCTCAAGTTTCAAAGAGCTAGCACCAAACCGTGTTTCAGTTTAGAGTTTCAAACACATCTATCTATATAGCAGAAAACAGAGTGAAACCTAAAAATTCAAAGTGTTACTGGAAACGAACGCTTGAACCTAGAAGAGTGAAAGTTGGGCAGCCAAGTGGGCTTAGTGAACTGATCATTACCACCAAGTTTCATCAAGATTTGGTGAAAAAATGTTTGCTGAGATTTCAGCAAACGAGTAGTTTTTGGAAGCTTGGCAACCCCTTTCAAACGAAAGTGTTCTTCGCCAGTCTCTGCATGGGGTACTTCAAGAGGAAACAAACCATAGAGATAGAACTTAGAACTACTTCATTTTGTCAAGTTTCACGGAGCTAGCACAAACCGTGTTTGATTTAGAGTTCAAAGACATCTATCTATATAGCAGAAAACAGAGTGAAACCTAAAAATTCAAACTGTACTGGAAACGAACGCTTGAACCTAGAAGAGTGAAAGTTGGGCAGCCAAGTGGGATTAGTGAACTGATCATTACCACCAAGTATCATCAAGATTTGGTGAAAAAATGTTTGCTGAGATTTCAGCAAACTAGGCAACCCCTTTCAAACGAAAGTGTTTTTCGCCAGTCTCTGCATGGGGTACTTCAAGAGGAAACAAACCATAGAGATAGAACTTAGAACTACTTCATTTTGTCAAGTTTCACGGAGCTAGCACAAACCGTGTTTGATTTAGAGTTTCAAACACATCTATCTATATAGCAGGAAACAGAGTGAAACCTAAAATTTCAAAGTGTTACTGGAAATGAACGCTTGAACCTAGAAGAGTGAAAATTGGGCAGCCAAGTGGGCTTAGTGAACTGATCATTACCACCAAGTATCATCAAGATTTGGTGAAAAAATGTTTGCTGAGATTTCAGCAAACGAGTAGTTTTTTGGAAGCTTGGCAACCCCTTTCAAACGAAAGTTTTCTTCGCCAGTCTCTGCATGGGGTACTTCAAGAGGAAACAAACCATAGAGATAGAACTTAGAACTACTTCATTTTGTCAAGTTTCACGGAGCTAGCACAAACCGTGTTTGATTTAGAGTTTCAAACACATCTATCTATATAGCAGAAAACAGAGTGAAACCTAAAAATTCAAACTGTTACTGGAAACGAACGCTTGAACCTAGAAGAGTGAAAGTTGGGCAGCCAAGTGGGCTTAGTGAACTGATCATTACCACCAAGTATCATCAAGATTTGGTGAAAAAATGTTTGCTGAGATTTCAGCAAACTAGTAGTTTTTTGGAAGCTTGGCAACCCCTTTCAAACAAAAGTGTTTTTCGCCAGTCTCTGCATGGGGTACTTCAAGAGGAAACAAACCATAGAGATAGAACTTAGAACTACTTCATTTGCCTAAGTTTCAAGGAGCTAGCACAAACCGTTTGATTTAGAGTTTCAAACACATCTATCTATATAGCAGAAAACAGAGTGAAACCTAAAAATTCAAAGTGTTACTGGAAACGAACGCTTGAACCTAGAAGAGTGAAAATTGGGCAGCCAAGTGGGCTTAGTGAACTGATCATTACCACCAAGTATCATCAAGATTTGGTGAAAAAATGTTTGCTGAGATTTCAGCAAACTAGAAGTTTTTTGGAAGCTTGGCAACCCCTTTCAAACGAAAGTGTTCTTCGCCAGTCTCTGCATGGGGTACTTCAAGAGGAAACAAACCATAGAGATAGAACTTAGAACTACTTCATTTTGTCAAGTTTCACGGAGCTAGCACAAACCGTGTTTGATTTAGAGTTTCAAACACATCAATCTATATAACAGAAAACAGAGTGAAACCTAAAAATTCAAACTGATACTGGAAACGAACGCTTGAACCTAGAAGAGTGAAAGTTGGGCAGCCAAGTGGGATTAGTGAACTGATCATTACCACCAAGTATCATCAAGATTTGGTGAAAAAATGTTTGCTGAGAAATCAGCAAACTAGTAGTTTTTTGGAAGCTTGGCAACCCCTTTCAAACGAAAGTGTTTTTCGCCAGTCTCTGCATGGGGTACTTCAAGAGGAAACAAACCATAGAGATAGAACTTAGAACTACTTCATTTTGTCAAGTTTCAAGGAGCTAGCACAAACCGTGTTTGATTTAGAGTTTCAAACACATCTATCTATATAACAGAAAACAGAGTGAAACTTAAAAATTCACAGTGTTACTGGGAAACGAATGCTTGAACCTAGAAGAGTGAAAATTGGGCAGCCACGTGGGCTTAGTGAACTGATCATTACCACCAAGTATCATCAAGATTTGGAGAAAAAATGTTTGCTGAGATTTCAGCAAACGAGAAGTTTTTTGGAAGCTTGGCAACCCCTTTCAAACGAAAGTGTTCTTCGCCAGTCTCTGCATGGGGTACTTCAAGAGGAAACAAACCATAGAGATAGAACTTAGAACTACTTCATTTTGTCAAGTTTCACGGAGCTAGCACAAACCGTGTTTGATTTAGAGTTTCAAACACATCTATCTTTATAGCAGAAAACAGAGTGAAACCTAAAATTTCAAAGTGTTACTGGAAACGAACGCTTGAACCTAGAAGAGTGAAAATTGGGCAGCCAAGTGGGCTTAGTGAACTGATCATTACCACCAAGTATCATCAAGATTTGGTGAAAAAATGTTTGCTGAGATTTCAGCAAACTAGTAGTTTTTTTGGAAGCTTGGCAACCCCTTTCAAACGAAAGTGTTTTTCGCCAGTCTCTGCATGGGGTACTTCAAGAGGAAACAAACCATAGAGATAGAACTTAGAACTACTTCATTTTGTCAAGTTTCACGGAGCTAGCACAAACCGTGTTTGATTTAGAGTTTCAAACACATCTATCTATATAGCAGAAAACAGAGTGAAACCTAAAAATTCAAACTGTTACTGGAAACGAACGCTTGAACCTAGAAGAGTGAAAGTTGGGCAGCCAAGTGGGCTTAGTGAACTGATCATTACCACCAAGTATCATCAAGATTTGGTGAAAAAATGTTTGCTGAGATTTCAGCAAACTAGTAGTTTTTTGGAAGCTTGGCAACCCCTTTCAAATGAAAGTGTTTTTCGCCAGTCTCTGCATGGGGTACTTCAAGAGGAAACAAACCATAGAGATAGAACTTAGAACTACTTCATTTTGTCAAGTTTCACGGAGCTAGCACAAACCGTGTTTGATTTAGAGTTTCAAACACATCTATCTATATAGCAGAAAACAGAGTGAAACCTAAAAATTCAAACTGTTACTGAAACGAACGCTTGAACCTAGAAGAGTGAAAATTGGGCAGCCAAGTGGGCTTAGTGAACTGATCATTACCACCAAGTATCATCAAGATTTGGTGAAAAAATATTTGCTGAGATTTCAGCAAACTAGTAGTTTTTTGGAAGCTTGGCAACCCCTTTCAAACGAAAGTGTTTTTCGCCAGTCTCTGCATGGGGTACTTCAAGAGGAAACAAACCATAGAGATAGAACTTAGAACTACTTCATTTTGTCAAGTTTTACGGAGCTAGCACAAACCGTGTTTGATTTAGAGTTTCAAACACATCTATCTATATAACAGAAAACAGAGTGAAACCTAAAAATTCAAACTGTTACTGGAAACGAACGCTTGAACCTAGAAGAGTGAAAGTTGGGCAGCCAAGTGGGATTAGTGAACTGATCATTACCACCAAGTATCATCAAGATTTGGTGAAAAAATGTTTGCTGAGATTTCAGCAAACGAGAAGTTTTTTGGAAGCTTGGCAACCCCTTTCAAACGAAAGTGTTCTTCGCCAGTCTCTGCATGGGGTACTTCAAGAGGAAACAAACCATAGAGATAGAACTTACAACTACTTCATTTTGTCAAGTTTCACGGAGCTAGCACAAACCGTGTTTGATTTAGAGTTTCAAACACATCTATCTATATAGCAGAAAACAGAGTGAAACCTAAAATTTCAAAGTGTTACTGGAAACGAACGCTTGAACCTAGAAGAGTGAAAATTGGGCAGCCAAGTGGGCTTAGTGAACTGATCATTACCACCAAGTATCATCAAGATTTGGTGAAAAAATGTTTGCTGAGATTTCAACAAACTAGTAGTTTTTTGGAAGCTTGGCAACCCCTTTCAAACGAAAGTGTTTTTCGCCAGTCTCTGCATGGGTACATCAACAGGAAACAAACCATAGAGATAGAACTTAGAACTACTTCATTTTGTCAAGTTTCACGGAGCTAGCACAAACCGTGTTTGATTTAGAGTTTCAAACACATCTATCTATATAGCAGAAAACAGAGTGAAACCTAAAATTTCAAAGTGTTACTGGAAACGAACGCTTGAACCTAGAAGAGTCAAAATTGGGCAGCCAAGTGGGCTTAGTGAACTGATCATTACCACCAAGTATCATCAAGATTTGGTGAAAAAATGTTTGCTGAGATTTCAGCAAACGAGAAGTTTTTTGGAAGCTTGGCAACCCCTTTCAAACGAAAGTGTTCTTCGCCAGTCTCTGCATGGGGTACTTCAAGAGGAAACAAACCATAGAGATAGAACTTAGAACTACTTCATTTTGTCAAGTTTCAAGGAGCTAGCACAAACCGTGTTTGATTTAGAGTTTCAAACACATCTATCTATATAACAGAAAACAGAGTGAAACCTAAAAATTCAAACTGTTACTGGAAACGAACGCTTGAACCTAGAAGCGTGAAAGTTGGGCAGCCAAGTGGGATTAGTGAACTGATCATTACCACCAAGTATCATCAAGATTTGGTGAAAAAATGTTTGCTGAGACTTCAGCAAACTAGTAGTTTTTTGGAAGCTTGGCAACCCCTTTCAAACGAAAGTGTTTTTCGCCAGTCTCTGCATGGGGTACTTCAAGAGGAAACAAACCATAGAGATAGAACTTAGAACTACTTCATTTTGTCAAGTTTCACGGAGCTAGCACAAACCGTGTTTGATTTAGAGTTTCAAACACATCTATCTATATAGCAGAAAACAGAGTGAAACCTAAAATTTCAAAGTGTTACTGGAAAAGAACGCTTGAACCTAGAAGAGTGAAAATTGGGCAGCCAAGTGGGCTTAGTGAACTGATCATTACCACCAAGTATCATCAAGATTTGGTGAAAAAATGTTTGCTGAGATTTCAGCAAACGAGTAGTTTTTTGGAAGCTTGGCAACCCCTTTCAAACGAAAGTGTTTTTCGCCAGTCTCTGCATGAGGTACTTCAAGAGGAAACAAACCATAGAGATAGAACTTAGAACTACTTCATTTTGTCAAGTTTCAAGGAGCTAGGACAAAACGGGTTTGATTTAGAGTTTCAAACACATCTATCTATATAACAAAAAACAGATGAAACCTAAAAATTCAAAGTGTTACTGGAAACAAACGCTTGAACCTAGAAGAGTGAAAATTGGGCAGCCAAGTGGGCTTAGTGAACTGATCATTACCACCAAGTATCATCAAGATTTGGTGAAAAAATGTTTGCTGAGATTTCAGCAAACTAGTAGTTTTTTGGAAGCTTGGCAACCCCTTTCAAACGAAAGTGTTTTTCGCCAGTCTCTGCATGGGGTACTTCAAGAGGAAACAAACCATAGAGATAGAACTTAGAACTACTTCATTTTGTCAAGTTTCACGGAGCTAGCACAAACCGTGTTTGATTTAGAGTTTCAAACACATCTATCTATATAACAGAAAAACAGAGTGAAAACTAAAATTTCAAAGTGTTACTGGAAACGAACGCTTGAACCTAGAAGAGTGAAAATTGGGCAGCCAAGTGGGCTTAGTGAACTGATCATTACCACCAAGTATCATCAAGATTTGGTGAAAAAATGTTTGCTGAGATTTCAGCAAACGAGTAGTTTTTTGGAAGCTTGGCAACCCCTTTCAAACGAAAGTGTTCTTCGCCAGTCTCTGCATGGGGTACTTCAAGAGGAAACAAACCATAGAGATAGAACTTAGAACTACTTCATTTTGTCAAGTTTCACGGAGCTAGCACAAACCGTGTTTGATTTAGAGTTTCAAACACATCTATCTATATAGCAGAAAACAGAGTGAAACCTAAAAATTCAAACTGTTACTGGAAACGAACGCTTGAACCTAGAAGAGTGAAAGTTGGGCAGCCAAGTGGGATTAGTGAACTGATCATTACCACCAAGTATCATCAAGATTTGGTGAAAAAATGTTTGCTGAGATTTCAGCAAACTAGTAGTTTTTTGGAAGCTTGGCAACCCCTTTCAAACGAAAGTGTTTTTCGCCAGTCTCTGCATGGGGTACTTCAAGAGGAAACAAACCATAGAGATAGAACTTAGAACTACTTCATTTTGTCAAGTTTCAAGGAGCTAGCACAAACCGTGTTTGATTTAGAGTTTCAAACACATCTATCTATATAACAGAAAACAGAGTGAAACCTAAAATTCAAAGTGTTACTGGAAACGAACGCTTGAACCTAGAAGAGTGAAAGTTGGGCAGCCAAGTGGGATTAGTGAACTGATCATTACCACCAAGTATCATCAAGATTTGGTGAAAAAATGTTTGCTGAGATTTCAGCAAACTAGTAGTTTTTTGGAAGCTTGGCAACCCCTTTCAAACGAAAGTGTTCTTCGCCAGTCTCTGCATGGGGTACTTCAAGAGGAAACAAACCATAGAGATAGAACTTAGAACTACTTCATTTTGTCAAGTTTCACGGAGCTAGCACAAACCGTGTTTGATTTAGAGTTTCAAACACATCTATCTATATAGCAGAAAACAGAGTGAAACCTAAAAATTCACACTGTTACTGGAAACGAACGCTTGAACCTAGAAGAGTGAAAGTTGGGCAGCCAAGTGGGCTTAGTGAACTGATCATTACCACCAAGTATCATCAAGATTTGGTGAAAAAATGTTTGCTGAGATTTCAGCAAACTAGTAGTTTTTTGGAAGCTTGGCAACCCCTTTCAAACGAAAGTGTTCTTCGCCAGTCTCTGCATGGGGTACTTCAAGAGGAAACAAACCATAGAGATAGAACTTAGAACTACTTCATTTTGTCAAGTTTCACGGAGCTAGCACAAACCGTGTTTGATTTAGAGTTTCAAACACATCTATCTATATAACAGAAAACAGAGTGAAACCTAAAAATTCAAACTGTTACTGGAAACGAACGCTTGAACCTAGAAGAGTGAAAGTTGGGCAGCCAAGTGGGATTAGTGAACTGATCATTACCACCAAGTATCATCAAGATTTGGTGAAAAAATGTTTGCTGAGATTTCAGCAAACTAGTAGTTTTTTGGAAGCTTGTCAACCCCTTTCAAATGAAAGTGTTTTTCGCCAGTCTCTGCATGGGGTACTTCAAGAGGAAACAAACCATAGAGATAGAACTTAGAACTACTTCATTTGGTCAAGTTTCAAGGAGCTAGCACAAACCGTGTTTGATTTAGAATTCCAAACACAGCTATCTATGTAGGAGAAAACAGAGTGAAACCTAAAAATTCAAAGTGTTACTGGAAACGAACGCTTGATCCTAGAAGAGTGAAAATTGGGCAGCCAAGTGGGCTTATTGAACTGATCATTACCACCAAGTATCATCAAGATTTGGTGAAAAAATATTTGCTGAGATTTCAGCAAACGAGAAGTTTTTTGGAAGCTTGGCAACCCCTTTCAAACGAAAGTGTTCTTCGGCTGTCTCTGCATGGGGTACTTCAAGAGGAAACAAACCATAGAGATAGAACTTAGAACTACTTCATTTTGTCAAGTTTCACGGAGCTAGCACAAACCGTGTTTGATTTAGAGTTTCAAACGCATCTATCTATATAACAGAAAACAGTGTGAAACCTAAAATTTCAAAGCGTTACTGGAAACGAATGCTTGAACCTAGAAGAGTGAAAATTGGGCAGCCAAGTGGGCTTAGTGAACTGATCATTACCACCAAGTATCATCAAGATTTGGTGAAAAAAAGCTTGCTGAGATTTCAGCAAACGAGTAGTTTTTTGGAAGCTTGGCAACCCCTTTCAAACGAAAGTGTTCTTCGCCAGTCTCTGCATGGGGTACTTCAAGAGGAAACAAACCATAGAGATAGAACTTAGAACTACTTCATTTTGTCAAGTTTCACGGAGCTAGCACAAACCGTGTTTGATTTAGAGTTTCAAAGACATCTATCTATATAGCAGAAAACAGAGTGAAACCTAAAAATTCAAACTGTTACTGGAAACGAACGCTTGAACCTAGAAGAGTGAAAGTTGGGCAGCCAAGTGGGATTAGTGAACTGATCATTACCACCAAGTATCATCAAGATTTGGGGAAAAAATGTTTGCTGAGATTTCAGCAAACTAGTAGTTTTTTGGAAGCTTGGCAACCCCTTTCAAACGAAAGTGTTTTTCGCCAGTCTCTGCATGGGGTACTTCAAGAGGAAACAAACCATAGAGATAGAACTTAGAACTACTTCATTTTGTCAAGTTTCACGGAGCTAGCACAAACCGTGTTTGATTTAGAGTTTCAAACACATCTATCTATATAGCAGAAAACAGAGTGAACCCTAAAATTTCAAAGTGTTACTGGAAACGAACGCTTGAACCTAGAAGAGTGAAAATTGGGCAGCCAAGTGGGCTTAGTGAACTGATCATTACCACCAAGTATCATCAAGATTTGGTGAAAAAATGTTTGCTGAGATTTCAGCAAACTAGTAGTTTTTTGGAAGCTTGGCAACCCCTTTCAAATGAAAGTGTTTTTCGCCAGTCTCTGCATGGGGTACTTCAAGAGGAAACAAACCATAGAGATAGAACTTAGAACTACTTCATTTGGTCAAGTTTCAAGGAGCTAGCACAAACCGTGTTTGATTTAGAATTCCAAACACAGCTATCTATGTAGAAGAAAACAGAGTGAAACCTAAAAATTCAAACTCTTACTGGAAACGAACGCTTGAACCTAGAAGAGTGAAAGTTGGGCAGCCAAGTGGGATTAGTGAACTGATCATTACCACCAAGTATCATCAAGATTTGGTGAAAAAATGTTTGCTGGGATTTCAGCAAACTAGTAGTTTTTTGGAAGCTTGGCAACCCCTTTCAAACGAAAGTGTTTTTCGCCAGTCTCTGCATGGCGTACTTCAAGAGGAAACAAACCATAGAGATAGAACTTAGAACTACTTCATTTTGTCAAGTTTCAAGGAGCTAGCACAAACCGTGTTTGATTTAGAGTTTCAAACACATCTATCTATATAACAGAAAACAGAGTGAAACCTAAAAATTCAAAGTGTTACTGGAAACGAACGCTTGAACCTAGAAGAGTGAAAATTGGGCAGCCAAGTGGGCTTAGTGAACTGATCATTACCACCAAGTATCATCAAGATTTGGTGAAAAAATATTTGCTGAGATTTCAGCAGACGAGTAGTTTTTTGGAAGCTTGGCAACCCCTTTCAAACGAAAGTGTTCTTCGCCAGTCTCTGCATGGGGTACTTCAAGAGGAAACAAACCATAGAGATAGAACTTAGAACTACTTCATTTTGTCAAGTTTCACGGACCTAGCACAAACCGTGTTTGATTTAGAGTTTCAAAGACATCTATCTATATAGCAGAAAACAGAGTGAAACCTAAAAATTCAAACGGTTACTGGAAACGAACGCTTGAACCTAGAAGAGTGAAAGTTGGGCAGCCAAGTGGGATTAGTGAACTGATCATTACCACCACGTATCATCAAGATTTGGTGAAAAAATGTTTGCTGATATTTCAGCAAACTAGTAGTTTTTTGGAAACTTGGCAACCCCTTTCAAACGAAAGTGTTTTTCGCCAGTCTCTGCATGGGGTACTTCAAGAGGAAACAAACCATAGAGATAGAACTTACAACTACTTCATTTGGTCAAGTTTCAAGGAGCTAGCACAAACCGTGTTTGATTTAGAATTCCAAACACAGCTATCTATGTAGGAGAAAACAGAGTGAAACCTAAAAATTCAAACTGTTACTGGAAACGAATGCTTCAACCTAGAAGAATAAAAATTGGGCAGCCAAGTGGGATTAGTGAACTGATCATTACCACCAAGTATCATCAAGATTTGGTGAAAAAATGTTTGCTGAGATTTCAGCAAACTAGTAGTTTTTTGGAAGCTTGGCAAACCCTTTCAAACGAAAGTTTTTTTCGCCAGTCTCTGCATGGGGTACTTCAAGAGGAAACAAACCATAGAGATAGAACTTAGAACTACTTCATTTTGTCAAGTTTCACGGACCTAGCACAAACCGTGTTTGATTTAGAGTTTCAAAGACATCTATCTATATAGCAGAAAACAGAGTGAAACCTAAAAATTCAAACGGTTACTGGAAACGAACGCTTGAACCTAGAAGAGTGAAAGTTGGGCAGCCAAGTGGGATTAGTGAATTGATCATTACCACCAAGTATCATCAAGATTTGGTGAAAAAATGTTTGCTGATATTTCAGCAAACTAGTAGTTTTTTGGAAACTTGGCAACCCCTTTCAAACGAAAGTGTTTTTCGCCAGTCTCTGCATGGGGTACTTCAAGAGGAAACAAACCATAGAGATAGAACTTAGAACTACTTCATTTGGTCAAGTTTCAAGGAGCTAGCACAAACCGTGTTTGATTTAGAATTCCAAACACAGCTATCTATGTAGGAGAAAACAGAGTGAAACCTAAAAATTCAAACTGTTACTGGAAACGAATGCTTCAACCTAGAAGAATAAAAATTGGGCAGCCAAGTGGGATTAGTGAACTGATCATTACCACCAAGTATCATCAAGATTTGGTGAAAAAATGTTTGCTGAGATTTCAGCAAACTAGTAGTTTTTTGGAAGCTTGGCAAACCCTTTCAAACGAAAGTTTTTTTCGCCAGTCTCTGCATGGGGTACTTCAAGAGGAAACAAACCATAGAGATAGAACTTACAACTACTTCATTTTGTCACGTTTCAAGGAGCTAGCACAAACCGTGTTTGATTTAGAGTTTCAAAGACATCTATCTATATAGCAGAAAACAGAGTGAAACCTAAAATTTCAAAGTGTTACTGGAAACGAACGCTTGAACCTAGAAGAGTAAAAATTGGGCAGCCAAGTGGGCTTAGTGAACTGATCATTACCACCAAGTATCATCAAGTTTTTTTGAAAAAATGTTTGGTGAGATTTCAGCAAACTAGTAGTTTTTTGGAAGCTTGGCAACCCCTTTCAAACGAAAGTGTTTTTCGCCAGTCTCTGCATGGGGTACTTCAAGAGGAAACAAACCATAGAGATAGAACTTAGAACTACTTCATTTTGTCAAGTTCCAAGGAGCTAGCACAAACCGTGTTTGATTTAGAGTTTCAAACACATCTATCTATATAACAGAAAACAGAGTGAAACCTAAAAATTCAAAGTGTTACTGGAAACGAACGCTTGAACCTAGAAGAGTGAAAGTTGGGCAGCCAAGTGGGATTAGTGAACTGATCATTACCACCAAGTATCATCAAGATTTGGTGAAAAAATGTTTGCTGAGATTTCAGCAAACTAGTAGTTTTTTGGAAGCTTGGCAACCCCTTTCAAACGAAAGTGTTCTTCGCCAGTCTCTGCATGGGGTACTTCAAGAGGAAACAAACCATAGAGATAGAACTTAGAACTACTTCATTTTGTCAAGTTTCACAGAGCTAGCACAAACCGTGTTTGATTTAGAGTTTCAAACACATCTATCTATATAGCAGAAAACAGAGTGAAACCTAAAAATTCACACTGTTACTGGAAACGAACGCTTGAACCTAGAAGAGTGAAAGTTGGGCAGCCAAGTGGGCATAGTGAACTGATCATTACCACCAAGTATCATCAAGGTTTGGTGAAAAAATGTTTGCTGAGATTTCAGCAAACTAGTAGTTTTTTGGAAGCTTGGCAACCCCTTTCAAACGAAAGTGTTCTTCGCCAGTCTCTGCATGGGGTACTTCAAGAGGAAACAAACCATAGAGATAGAACTTAGAACTACTTCATTTTGTCAAGTTTCACGGAGCTAGCACAAACCGTGTTTGATTTAGAGTTTCAAACACATCTATCTATATAACAGAAAAGAGAGTGAAACCTAAAAATTCAAACTGTTACTGGAAACGAACGCTTGAACCTAGAAGAGTGAAAGTTGGGCAGCCAAGTGGGATTAGTGAACTGATCATTACCACCAAGTATCATCAAGATTTGGTGAAAAAATGTTTGCTGAGATTTCAGCAAACTAGTAGTTTTTGGAAGCTTGGCAACCCCTTTCAAACGAAAGTGTTCTTCGCCAGTCTCTGCATGGGGTACTTCAAGAGGAAACAAACCATAGAGATAGAACTTAGAACTACTTCATTTTGTCAAGTTTCACGGAGCTAGCACAAACCGTGTTTGATTTAGAGTTTCAAACACATCTATCTATATAACAGAAAACAGAGTGAAACCTAAAAATTCAAACTGTTACTGGAAACGAACGCTTGAACCTAGAAGAGTGAAAGTTGGGCAGCCAAGTGGGATTAGTGAACTGATCATTACCACCAAGTATCATCAAGATTTGGTGAAAAAATGTTTGCTGAGATTTCAGCAAACTAGTAGTTTTTTGGAAGCTTTCAACCCCTTTCAAACGAAAGTGTTTTTCGCCAGTCTCTGCATGGGGTACTTCAAGAGGAAACAAACCATAGAGATAGAACTTAGAACTACTTCATTTTGTCAAGTTTCACGGAGCTAGCACAAACCGTGTTTGATTTAGAGTTTCAAACACATCTATCTATATAACAGAAAACAGAGTGAAACCTAAAAATTCAAAGTGTTACTGGAAACGAACGCTTGATCCTAGAAGAGTGAAAATTGGGCAGCCAAGTGGGCTTAGTGAACTGATCATTACCACCAAGTATCATCAAGATTTGGTGAAAAAATATTTGCTGAGATTTCAGCAAACGAGAAGTTTTTTGGAAGCTTGGCAACCCCTTTCAAACGAAAGTGTTCTTCGGCTGTCTCTGCATGGGGTACTTCAAGAGGAAACAAACCATAGAGATAGAACTTAGAACTACTTCATTTTGTCAAGTTTCACGGAGCTAGCACAAACCGTGTTTGATTTAGAGTTTCAAACACATCTATCTATATAACAGAAAACAGAGTGAAACCTAAAATTTCAAAGCGTTACTGTAAACGAATGCTTGAACCTAGAAGAGTGAAAATTGGGCAGCCAAGTGGGCTTAGTGAACTGATCATTACCACCAAGTATCATCAAGATTTGGTGAAAAAAAGTTTGCTGAGATTTCAGCAAACGAGTAGTTTTTTGGAAGCTTGGCAACCCCTTTCAAACGAAAGTGTTCTTCGCCAGTCTCTGCATGGGGTACTTCAAGAGGAAACAAACCATAGAGATAGAACTTAGAACTACTTCATTTTGTCAAGTTTCACGGAGCTAGCACAAACCGTGTTTGATTTAGAGTTTCAAAGACATCTATCTATATAGCAGAAAACAGAGTGAAACCTAAAAATTCAAACTGTTACTGGAAACGAACGCTTGAACCTAGAAGAGTGAAAGTTGGGCAGCCAAGTGGGATTAGTGAACTGATCATTACCACCAAGTATCATCAAGATTTGGGGAAAAAATGTTTGCTGAGATTTCAGCAAACAAGTAGTTTTTTGGAAGCTTGGCAACCCCTTTCAAACGAAAGTGTTTTTCGCCAGTCTCTGCATGGGGTACTTCAAGAGGAAACAAACCATAGAGATAGAACTTAGAACTACTTCATTTTGTCAAGTTTCACGGAGCTAGCACAAACCGTGTTTGATTTAGAGTTTCAAACACATCTATCTATATAGCAGAAAACAGAGTGAACCCTAAAATTTCAAAGTGTTACTGGAAACGAACGCTTGAACCTAGAAGAGTGAAAATTGGGCAGCCAAGTGGGCTTAGTGAACTGATCATTACCACCAAGTATCATCAAGATTTGGTGAAAAAATGTTTGCTGAGATTTCAGCAAACTAGTAGTTTTTTGGAAGCTTGGCAACCCCTTTCAAATGAAAGTGTTTTTCGCCAGTCTCTGCATGGGGTACTTCAAGAGGAAACAAACCATAGAGATAGAACTTAGAACTACTTCATTTGGTCAAGTTTCAAGGAGCTAGCACAAACCGTGTTTGATTTAGAATTCCAAACACAGCTATCTATGTAGAAGAAAACAGAGTGAAACCTAAAAAATTCAAACTCTTACTGGAAACGAACGCTTGAACCTAGAAGAGTGAAAGTTGGGCAGCCAAGTGGGATTAGTGAACTGATCATTACCACCAAGTATCATCAAGATTTGGTGAAAAAATGTTTGCTGGGATTTCAGCAAACTAGTAGTTTTTTGGAAGCTTGGCAACCCCTTTCAAACGAAAGTGTTTTTCGCCAGTCTCTGCATGGGGTACTTCAAGAGGAAACAAACCATAGAGATAGAACTTACAACTACTTCATTTTGTCAAGTTTCAAGGAGCTAGCACAAACCGTGTTTGATTTAGAGTTTCAAAGACATCTATCTATATAGCAGAAAACAGAGTGAAACCTAAAATTTCAAAGTGTTACTGGAAACGAACGCTTGAACCTAGAAGAGTAAAAATTGGGCAGCCAAGTGGGCTTAGTGAACTGATCATTACCACCAAGTATCATCAAGTTTTGGTGAAAAAATGTTTGCTGAGATTTCAGCAAACTAGTAGTTTTTTGGAAGCTTGGCAACCCCTTTAAAACGAAAGTGTTTTTCGCCAGTCTCTGCATGGGGTACTTCAAGAGGAAACAAACCATAGAGATAGAACTTAGAACTACTTCATTTTTTCAAGTTTCAAGGAGCTAGCACAAACCGTGTTTGATTTAGAGTGTCAAACACATCTATCTATATAGCAGAAAACAGAGTGAAACCTAAAAATTCAAAGTGTTACTGGAAACGAACGCTTGAACCTAGAAGAGTGAAAATTGGGCAGTCAAGTGGGCTTAGTGAACTGATCCTTACCACCAAGTATCATCAAGATTTGGTGAAAAAAATGTTTGCTGAGATTTCAGCAAACTAGTAGTTTTTTGGAAGCTTGGCAACCCCTTTCAAACGAAAGTGTTCTTCGCCAGTCTCTGCATGGGGTACTTCAAGAGGAAACAAACCATAGAGATAGAACTTAGAACTACTTCATTTGGTCAAGTTTCAAGGAGCTAGCACAAACCGTGTTTGATTTAGAATTCCAAACACAGCTATCTATGTAGGAGAAAACAGAGTGAAACCTAAAAATTCAAACTGTTACTGGAAACGAATGCTTCAACCTAGAAGAATAAAAATTGGGCAGCCAAGTGGGATTAGTGAACTGATCATTACCACCAAGTATCATCAAGATTTGGTGAAAAAATGTTTGCTGAGATTTCAGCAAACTAGTAGTTTTTTGGAAGCTTGGCAACCCCTTTCAAACGAAAGTGTTTTTCGCCAGTCTCTGCATGGGGTACTTCAAGAGGAAACAAACCATAGAGATAGAACTTAGAACTACTTCATTTTGTCAAGTTTCAAGGAGCTAGCACAAACCGTGTTTGATTTAGAGTTTCAAACACATCTATCTATATAACAGAAAACAGAGTGAAACCTAAAAATTCAAAGTGTTACTGGAAACGAACGCTTGAACCTAGAAGAGTGAAAATTGGGCAGCCAAGTGGGCTTAGTGAACTGATCATTACCACCAAGTATCATCAAGATTTGGTGAAAAAATGTTTGCTGAGATTTCAGCAAACGAGAAGTTTTTTGGAAGCTTGGCAACCCCTTTCAAACGAAAGTGTTCTTCAGCTGTCTCTGCATGGGGTACTTCAAGAGGAAACAAACCATAGAGATAGAACTTAGAACTACTTCATTTTGTCAAGTTTCACGGAGCTAGCACAAACCGTGTTTGATTTAGAGTTTCAAACACATCTATCTATATAACAGAAAACAGAGTGAAATCTAAATTTCAAAGTGTTACTAGAAACGAACGCTTGAACCTAGAAGAGTGAAAATTGGGCAGCCAAGTGGGCTTAGTGAACTGATCATTACCACCCAGTATCATCAAGATTTGGTGAAAAAATGTTTGCTGAGATTTCAGCAAACGAGTAGTTTTTTGGAAGCTTGGCAACCCCTTTCAAACGAAAGTGTTCTTCGCCAGTCTCTGCATGGGGTACTTCAAGAGGAAACAAACCATAGAGATAGAACTTAGAACTACTTCATTTTGTCAAGTTTCACGGAGCTAGCACAAACCGTGTTTGATTTAGAGTTTCAAAGACATCTATCTATATAGCAGAAAACAGAGTGAAACCTAAAAATTCAAACTGTTACTGGAAATGAACGCTTGAACCTAGAAGAGTGATAGTTGGGCAGCCAAGTGGGATTAGTGAACTGATCATTACCACCAAGTATCATCAAGATTTGGTGAAAAAATGTTTGCTGATATTTCAGCAAACTAGTAGTTTTTTGGAAGCTTGGCAACCCCTTTCAAACGAAAGTGTTTTTCGCCAGTCTCTGCATGGGGTACTTCAAGAGGAAACAAACCATAGAGATAGAACTTAGAACTATTTCATTTTGTCAAGTTTCAATTACCAACACAAACCGTGTTTGATTTAGAGTTTCAAACACATCTATCTATATAACAGAAAACAGAGTGAAACCTAAAAATTCAAAGTGTTACTGGAAACGAACGCTTGAACCTAGAAGAGTGAAAGTTGGGCAGCCAAGTGGGATTAGTGAACTGATCATTACCACCAAGTATCATCAAGATTTGGTGAAAAAATGTTTGCTGAGATTTCAGCAAACTAGTAGTTTTTTGGAAGCTTGGCAACCCCTTTCAAACGAAAGTGTTCTTCGCCAGTCTCTGCATGGGTTACTTCAAGAGGAAACAAACCATAGAGATAGAACTAAGAACTACTTCATTTTGTCAAGTTTCACGGAGCTAGCACAAACCGTGTTTGATTTAGAGTTTCAAACACATCTATCTATATAGCAGAAAACAGAGTGAAACCTAAAAATTCACACTGTTACTGGAAACGAACGCTTGAACCTAGAAGAGTGAAAGTTGGGCAGCCAAGTGGGCTTAGTGAACTGATCATTACCACCTAGTATCATCAAGATTTGGTGAAAAAATGTTTGCTGAGATTTCAGCAAACTAGTAGTTTTTTGGAAGCTTGGCAACCCCTTTCAAATGAAAGTGTTTTTCGCCAGTCTCTGCATGGGGTACTTCAAGAGGAAACAAACGATAGAGATAGAACTTAGAACTACTTCATTTGCTCAAGTTTCAAGGAGCTAGCACAAACCGTGTTTGATTTAGAGTTTCAAACACATCTATCTATATAGCAGAAAACAGAGTGAAACCTAAAAATTCAAAGTGTTACTGGAAACGAACGCTTGAACCTAGAAGAGTAAAAATTGGGCAGCCAAGTGGGCTTAGTGAACTGATCATTACCACCAAGTATCATCAAGATTTGGTGAAAAAATGTTTGCTGAGATTTCAGCAAACTAGTAGTTTTTTGGAGGCTTGGCAACCCCTTTCAAACGAAAGTGTTCTTCGCCAGTCTCTGCATGGGGTACTTCAAGAGGAAACAAACCATAGAGATAGAACTTAGAACTACTTCATTTTGTCAAGTTTCACGGAGCTAGCACAAACCGTGTTTGATTTAGAGTTTCAAAGACATCTATCTATATAGCAGAAAACAGAGTGAAACCTAAAAATTCAAACTGTTACTGGAAACGAACGCTTGAACCTAGAAGAGTGAAAGTTGGGCAGCCAAGTGGGATTAGTGAACTGATCATTACCACCAAGTATCATCAAGATTTGGTGAAAAAATGTTTGCTGAGATTTCAGCAAACTAGTAGTTTTTTGGAAGCTTGGCAACCCCTTTCAAACGAAAGTGTTTTTCGCCAGTCTCTGCATGGGGTACTTCAAGAGGAAACAAACCATAGAGATAGAACTTAGAACTACTTCATTTGGTCAAGTTTCAAGGAGCTAGCACAAACCGTGTTTGATTTAGAGTTTCAAACACATCTATCTATATAACAGAAAACAGAGTGAAACGTAAAAATTCAAAGTGTTACTGGAAACGAACGCTTGAACCTAGAAGAGTGAAAATTGGGCAGCCAAGTGGGCTTAGTGAACTGATCATTACCACCAAGTATCATCAAGATTTGGTGAAAAAATATTTGCTGAGATTTCAGCAGACGAGTAGTTTTTTGGAAGCTTGGCAACCCCTTTCAAACGAAAGTGTTCTTCGCCAGTCTCTGCATGGGGTACTTCAAGAGGAAACAAACCATAGAGATAGAACTTAGAACTACTTCATTTTGTCAAGTTTCACGGACCTAGCACAAACCGTGTTTGATTTAGAGTTTCAAAGACATCTATCTATATAGCAGAAAACAGAGTGAAACCTAAAAATTCAAACGGTTACTGGAAACGAACGCTTGAACCTAGAAGAGTGAAAGTTGGGCAGCCAAGTGGGATTAGTGAACTGATCATTACCACCAAGTATCATCAAGATTTGGTGAAAAAATGTTTGCTGATATTTCAGCAAACTAGTCGTTTTTTGGAAACTTGGCAACCCGTTTCAAACGAAAGTGTTTTTCGCCAGTCTCTGCATGGGGTACTTCAAGAGGAAACAAACCATAGAGATAGAACTTAGAACTACTTCATTTGGTCAAGTTTCAAGGAGCTAGCACAAACCGTGTTTGATTTAGAATTCCAAACACAGCTATCTATGTAGGACAAAACAGAGTGAAACCTAAAAATTCAAACTGTTACTGGAAACGAATGCTTCAACCTAGAAGAATAAAAATTGGGCAGCCAAGTGGGATTAGTGAACTGATCATTACCACCAAGTATCATCAAGATTTGGTGAAAAAATGTTTGCTGAGATTTCAGCAAACTAGTAGTTTTTTGGAAGCTTGGCAAACCCTTTCAAACGAAAGTTTTTTTCGCCAGTCTCTGCATGGGGTACTTCAAGAGGAAACAAACCATAGAGATAGAACTTACAACTACTTCATTTTGTCAAGTTTCAAGGAGCTAGCACAAACCGTGTTTGATTTAGAGTTTCAAAGACTTCTATCTATATAGCAGAAAACAGAGTGAAACCTAAAATTTCAAAGTGTTACTGGAAACGAACGCTTGAACCTAGAAGAGTAAAAATTGGGCAGCCAAGTGGGCTTAGTGAACTGATCATTACCACCAAGTATCATCAAGTTTTGGTGAAAAAATGTTTGCTGAGATTTCAGCAAACTAGTAGTTTTTTGGAAGCTTGGCAACCCCTTTAAAACGAAAGTGTTTTTCGCCAGTCTCTGCATGGGGTACTTCAAGAGGAAACAAACCATAGAGATAGAACTTAGAACTACTTCATTTGCTCAAGTTTCAAGGAGCTAGCACAAACCGTGTTTGATTTAGAGTTTCAAACACATCTATCTATATAGCAGAAAACAGAGTGAAACCTAAAAATTCAAAGTGTTACTGGAAACGAACGCTTGAACCTAGAAGAGTGAAAATTGGGCAGTCAAGTGGGCTTAGTGAACTGATCCTTACCACCAAGTATCATCAAGATTTGGTGAAAAAATGTTTGCTGAGATTTCAGCAAACTAGTAGTTTTTTGGAAGCTTGGCAACCCCTTTCAAACGAAAGTGTTCTTCGCCAGTCTCTGCATGGGGTACTTCAAGAGGAAACAAACCATAGAGATAGAACTTAGAACTACTTCATTTGGTCAAGTTTCAAGGAGCTAGCACAAACCGTGTTTGATTTAGAATTCCAAACACAGCTATCTATGTAGGAGAAAACAGAGTGAAACCTAAAAATTCAAACTGTTACTGGAAACGAATGCTTCAACCTAGAAGAATAAAAATTGGGCAGCCAAGTGGGATTAGTGAACTGATCATTACCACCAAGTATCATCAAGATTTGGTGAAAAAATGTTTGCTGAGATTTCAGCAAACTAGTAGTTTTTTGGAAGCTTTGCCACCCCTTTCAAACGAAAGTGTTTTTCGCCAGTCTCTGCATGGGGTACTTCAAGAGGAAACAAACCATAGAGATAGAACTTAGAACTACTTCATTTTGTCAAGTTTCAAGGAGCTAGCACAAACCGTGTTTGATTTAGAGTTTCAAACACATCTATCTATATAACAGAAAACAGAGTGAAACCTAAAAATTCAAAGTGTTACTGGAAACGAACGCTTGAACCTAGAAGAGTGAAAATTGGGCAGCCAAGTGGGCTTAGTGAACTGATCATTACCACCAAGTATCATCAAGATTTGGTGAAAAAATGTTTGCTGAGATTTCAGCAAACGAGAAGTTTTTTGGAAGCTTGGCAACCCCTTTCAAACGAAAGTGTTCTTCAGCTGTCTCTGCATGGGGTACTTCAAGAGGAAACAAACCATAGAGATAGAACTTAGAACTACTTCATTTTATCAAGTTTCACGGAGCTAGCACAAACCGTGTTTGATTTAGAGTTTCAAACACATCTATCTATATAACAGAAAACAGAGTGAAACCTAAAATTTCAAAGTGTTACTAGAAACGAACGCTTGAACCTAGAAGAGTGAAAATTGGGCAGCCAAGTGGGCTTAGTGAACTGATCATTACCACCCAGTATCATCAAGATTTGGTGAAAAAATGTTTGCTGAGATTTCAGCAAACGAGTAGTTTTTTGGAAGCTTGGCAACCCCTTTCAAACGAAAGTGTTCTTCGCCAGTCTCTGCATGGGGTACTTCAAGAGGAAACAAACCATAGAGATAGAACTTAGAACTATTTCATTTTGTCAAGTTTCAAGGACCAACACAAACCGTGTTTGATTTAGAGTTTCAAACACATCTATCTATATAACAGAAAACAGAGTGAAACCTAAAAATTCAAAGTGTTACTGGAAACGAACGCTTGAACCTAGAAGAGTGAAAGTTGGGCAGCCAAGTGGGATTAGTGAACTGATCATTACCACCAAGTATCATCAAGATTTGGTGAAAAAATGTTTGCTGAGATTTCAGCAAACTAGTGGTTTTTTGGAAGCTTGGCAACCCCTTTCAAACGAAAGTGTTCTTCGCCAGTCTCTGCATGGGTTACTTCAAGAGGAAACAAACCATAGAGATAGAACTAAGAACTACTTCATTTTGTCAAGTTTCACGGAGCTAGCACAAACCGTGTTTGATTTAGAGTTTCAAACACATCTATCTATATAGCAGAAAACAGAGTGAAACCTAAAAATTCACACTGTTACTGGAAACGAACGCTTGAACCTAGAAGAGTGAAAGTTGGGCTGCCAAGTGGGCTTAGTGAACTGATCATTACCACCAAGTATCATCAAGATTTGGTGAAAAAATGTTTGCTGAGATTTCAGCAAACTAGTAGTTTTTGGAAGCTTGGCAACCCCTTTCAAACGAAAGTGTTCTTCGCCAGTCTCTGCATGGGTTACTTCAAGAGGAAACAAACCATAGAGATAGAACTAAGAACTACTTCATTTTGTCAAGTTTCACGGAGCTAGCACAAACCGTGTTTGATTTAGAGTTTCAAACACATCTATCTATATAGCAGAAAACAGAGTGAAACCTAAAAATTCACACTGTTACTGGAAACGAACGCTTGAACCTAGAAGAGTGAAAGTTGGGCAGCCAAGTGGGCTTAGTGAACTGATCATTACCACCAAGTATCATCAAGATTTGGTGAAAAAATGTTTGCTGAGATTTCAGCAAACTAGTAGTTTTTTGGAAGCTTGGCAACCCCTTTCAAATGAAAGTGTTTTTCGCCAGTCTCTGCATGGGGTACTTCAAGAGGAAACAAACCATAGAGATAGAACTTAGAACTACTTCATTTGCTCAAGTTTCAAGGAGCTAGCACAAACCGTGTTTGATTTAGAGTTTCAAACACATCTATCTATATAGCAGAAAACAGAGTGAAACCTAAAAATTCAAAGTGTTACTGGAAACGAACGCTTGAACCTAGAAGAGTAAAAATTGGGCAGCCAAGTGGGCTTAGTGAACTGATCATTACCACCAAGTATCATCAAGATTTGGTGAAAAAATGTTTGCTGAGATTTCAGCAAACTAGTAGTTTTTTGGAGGCTTGGCAACCCCTTTCAAACGAAAGTGTTCTTCGCCAGTCTCTGCATGGGGTACTTCAAGAGGAAACAAACCATAGAGATAGAACTTAGAACTACTTCATTTTGTCAAGTTTCACGGAGCTAGCACAAACCGTGTTTGATTTAGAGTTTCACACACATCTATCTATATAACAGAAAACAGAGTGAAACCTAAAAATTCAAACTGTTACTGGAAACGAACGCTTGAACCTAGAAGAGTGAAAGTTGGGCAGCCAAGTGGGATTAGTGAACTGATCATTACCACCAAGTATCATCAAGATTTGGTGAAAAAATGTTTGCTGAGATTTCAGCAAACTAGTAGTTTTTTGGAAGCTTGGCAACCCCTTTCAAACGAAAGTGTTTTTCCTCAGTCTCTGCATGGGGTACTTCAAGAGGAAACAAACCATAGAGATAGAACATAGGACTACTTCATTTGGTCAAGTTTGAAGGAGCTAGCACAAACCGTGTTTGATTTAGAGTTTCAAACACATCTATCTATATAGCAGAAAACAGAGTGAAACCTAAAAATTCAAAGTGTTACTGGAAACGAACGCTTGAACTTAGAAGAGTGAAAATTGGGCAGCCTAGTGGGCTTAGTGAACTGATCATTACCACCAAGTATCATCAAGATTTGGTGAAAAAATGTTTGCTGAGATTTCAGCAAACTAGTAGTTTTTTGGAAGCTTGGCAACCCCTTTCAAACGAAAGTGTTTTTCGCCAGTCTCTGCATGGGGTACTTCAAGAGGAAACAAACCATAGAGATAGAACTTAGAACTACTTCATTTTGTCAAGTTTCACGGAGCTAGCACAAACCGTGTTTGATTTAGAGTTTCGAGACATCTATCTATATAGCAGAAAAAAGAGTGAAACCTAAAAATTCAAACTGTTACTGGAAACGAACGCTTGAACCTAGAAGAGTGAAAGTTGGGCAGCC